>NW_022280119.1:609599-634624 GCF_004355925.1 Anarrhichthys ocellatus
GTGTGTGTGTGTGTGTGTGTGTGTGTGTGTGTGTGTGTGTGTGTGTGATAAAGAAGCATTCCAGCCACAGTGGATGCATGTCCTGGCTAATCCACAGGCCAAAACACACAGGCGGTTAAGTTTCCATGACCTCAACTCCATGCTGCTTGAACATGCACACGCATCCTGTACACACACACACACACAAACACACATGTACACACAATATTGTGTCTTCTTCTTGCTGTAGCTCTCTTTTCTTTTCTTTTTTCCTTTCTCCCCTCCTGCTGACTTTCATCTCTTTCTCTCGCTGCTGCCTCCTCTCTCTGAATTGCAACGTTTTGTCAATTACCATTCAGTTCATTGTTAACCCACTGAGGAAAAGCAAAGTGTGTTCTGTAATACCACAGGAGTTCTGCTGTCTTCAGAACAATTACGCCAATTAGCTCGCATTTAAATGGTTTCCAGAGAGGAGAGGCTAGGCTAATAACAGTCCAATGAAGTGACAACCAACCAATTAATCTCACTCTAATTGCTCAGTAGGTACCGTCAATCAGTCATAATCTCCCCCTCTCTCTCTCTGCTTTGTTTCTTGCTTTTAGCACACATTCCACCACTCAGTGGCCTGATTTACCAACTGTCAATCAATCAAATATAAACTCGCCCTTCCGCCCCCTCTGGAGATGGTGGTGCATTACAGTGTGTTGACATCACGGCCATGCTGCGAGTCAGCACATTTGGCTTCTAACATAACAGTGAGAAATACTGTGTTGACAAGAACAATCACTTGGAGAGAGGAAACTATAAGACAGAAAGTAGAGAAAAAATGAAAGAATGAGACACAAACCCATATTTCAAGGAATGGGGTGAGTATTACTTTTGGACAAACAGTGACCCATAATCAAAAACGCATATCCATTTAAGAGCTTAATGCTTGCAGCATAGATCAATTAACACAAACATAAATTCACTGAAACAGTCTGTATGCAGCAGACTGATGATCGATTGCTGGATCACTGTGTCACATCTTACAGCCTGTCTTTGAACTAACAGTCTCATAAGCTCAAATGTTTTCCTTAGAGATTTACTCTAAGTACTATTTTTAGAATGTGTCTGGAACGCTACGGTCTTTACACTCACTTAGAATGGCCTCTACTATTAATACTGTTGTAGCTTTTCAACGAGGGCTGAGGTTTTTAGAGACTCGATAAAACAAATTCATCCAACAATGAATGTCTTCTATGATTATTTTTCCATTTCCTCACGTTGAAAGGAGCTGTTGTTGTCGTTAGCTGAAGCCTATCGAGGGCCAGATGTATGCCGTGATGCATTAGGCCGAGTCTGTCGACGAATCAGAGAGTGTGTTGCTGAATGGGCAACAGTGCATAACAGTACTGATCTCAAGAGTACATGCACAATGGAATATCATGATATTCACCACATTCTAGTTTAAGCAGATCAGTGCTGTTTGGGCAGCAACCAAAGTAATGAGCAGAATATCACGAGTGTAATAAATAATGTAGATTATTATGGGCGCACTTGGATAGTATTGAAAGGCGTGCGCCCAGGGTGCACTGAGCAATCCATTGATATATTGCTGTTATTCCGTGTTTATACCTTTTATTATAATAGGAGACTATTCCCTCTGAAGTATGCTCAACCGACAGCCGGGCCTGTGTCAAGGCACCCCGCCAGGGGCTCCCTCACATCTCTGAAAACTATCGCAGCAAATTTCCAAACAGACGTTTTTTTGGGATAAACTTACCACATATCGGTAATCTAAAAGGTAACTTTTTCGCATGGAAACATTTAAAAGCTTGTAGCCGAGCTCAAAATCGTTCTCAAGGCACCCAGACGCAATGCATTGTTGGGCAGCTGAGTGTGTTCAGTAGGCTCACGTTTCACATGGAGAAATTCCTGCTAATGTATACATCCTGGCATTTCTTGAGAACACAAAATCCCCAAACTATACAGCGTGAATGCACTACATACTTAAATTTACGTAAGACTTAGTTTGAATGTTAATATGCAAGATAATAGAAATCACCAATGAAGTGGTTCCTTTAATGCTCACTTCCTGAAATCTTCCTGAAAAATTCCCATCATTGACTGATGTGTCAGGCACAGGCACGCCAGGCTATAAACTTACAATTACAACTGCATATATCACCACTGACACCTTTACATTATTCATTCCTAAGGTTATTAACATCAGTGTGCGTATGGTTCTGTGTGTGTCATTTACTGAAAGACAGAACTCACTTACCTGAGCCAATGCATATACTGTGCTGCATGTATCATATAGTTACTCTATATATGAAGTTTTCAACACATTTGTAGACTTTAAAGCTTTGCTCACCACATACATCTATTAGCTGAAGACTCATAATCTCCAATAGTTACAGGAATTCCAATGAATATCTTTATTTAGTCATTTGACAATGTGTTTTGAGTTGGACATTCAGTTTGACGTGGTCTCACACACACCACAGAATTCTGTTCTACAGTACGAGCTAGAAACGCATTCAAATTCACCAAAAATGTCAGCTCTTACTAAAAATAGAGATTTCTGCACCAATATCACTACATATCTTATTCCACTTTTCTCAAGATATGCTGATAGAAAACATGCTTCATCATTGTTACGAAGCTAAGATTCACTTGATACCTTCCATTTATGTTCATCTCTTTATCCAAAACAACTAAAATGAAAAATAGTATTTAATTTTGGTTAGATACTAGGATTTACCTCGATGGACATTATGAAGTTTTAGCTACAACCATATTGTATGAAGTATACAACAGAGTGGAAGAGGAGATATGAGACACGTATTCTCAAACATTAGTTGAAATCCACAGCATCATGAGTGTATGTTATGTGCCTTGTGTGGCACCATCACACGGCATGATGTGAAATATTGTTTTCCCTCACTGATGTTTAATTGTTCCTCGACCGATCTGCTCGTTCCCTTTTTCATTCTGGTTCCCACCACTAATTAGGAATGGGATTTAACGGCCTATGACTTTAGTGCAGGATCAGAACACGCCCAGCCATTATAAAAAGCCCAGGGACCCATAATGTGGTGTGGGCTTGGCGGCTAAAACCATCGGGTGGAGAGACAGGAGGGGAGGGGAGAGCTGGTAACAGTTTCTCTTGGTAGCTCTTTGAATTGTTGGTTGTGTCCTTTCTCGCCTTTGGCCTGTCATGAGAGGTTTCTCTCCCCCCGTTTTGAAATGGTTTTCTGTTTGTGTCCTCTGCTCTCCGGCTCTTGTTCGCAATGTCTCTCTGTTTCTCTCTGTTCCACCAGTCTCACCTCGCTCTCTACCCTCCATCCCCTCTCTCACACTCTCTCTCTCTCTCTCTCTCTCTCTCTCTCTCTCTCTGCCTGCCTCCCTTCCTCACACACTCTCTCGCCACAGTAAGACCTAATATGAACTTTTGACAGGAGCTGGGATCTTTGTTTAATTGCCAGTGTTACTGCAAATGCCCTCATAAATCTATGCTGTAATGCCTTTGAAACGCCTTCTAGGCCTTGCAATCTCTCTCTCTCTCTCTCTCTCTCTCTCTCTCTCTCTCTCTCTCTCTCACACACACACACACACACAATCTCTTTCTCACTTTCTCCCACTTTCTCCCACTTTCCTTCATGCACACCCAAGCGCACACACAATCGCACACACAGATATGATGTGTGAGAATGAGGGCTTTGAGGTTGTTTGTGCACAGATCAGACACAACAGCTCCAATGTTTGTTTGCAATTTCCACAGGCTCTGGTCCAGTCCACCAAACACATGGGAATTTTAGGATCAGCATCTTCTCAAAAAGCTGCTGGGAATATAACTGAGCAAAGAAAGAGTGCAATGAGGTTCTTATTTTTCTGTGTTTTTGTATGATGTAATCTGTATAGACTAGTTTTTAGTGGAGGGTGAAAGGGGGAGAAAGAAGAGCAAGACAAGTGGTGATATAATATAGGAGAGTCTAAATAACCAGATCAATCTGGTTAAGAATTCACCTCTAATGTATTACATTCTGTTAATGTTACCTGGATGGGTCTTTTGTAAACTTGTATGTATTCCTGCAACTTTATATTGCTGTTTGCTTAAATTCTTCTTTCAGCTTTAATACTTCATCCTTAAAATTACCTTTTAATATCAGTTACTCACTGCGTGTTCCTTTGAATTCCTGAAGAAAACTCTCCCATGCCTCCATAGTGAACATAAAGTCCAAAAACTGAGTAAATCCTTTATACATTGAAGTAAACGGAGGCCAAGTTTAACGACAGTAAAACTATTTCACTATCTTGTTTATCCAGCCGCATGCTCAGTACTTCCAAACGCGCATTTTTGCCCAAAAAATATATACATTTAAATCACTTCCTTTTATGCGCGCACGGATCCGCAGCACGCATGTGCAAACTTGGACGGTAGTGGCGGAAGAGTCTTAAATAGGCGAGTAAGACTTTGGATAAAATGCATGTGTTTGAGAAGTGCTGAGCATACGGCTGGATAAAAGAGACTTGGATTATACTGCACAAGTTGTGTGAAGTAAATAATATATCATAAGAAGGCAGTACTGCAGAAGGTTTGATAAAGTATGTCTCTTAATTAACTTGCCATGCATTTAATCAACCTAAATACTAAAAATAAAACTTGAACACTCAAACATGGTGAGCTATAGTTATGTATAATTGCTGTTACATGTGTAATATGTTTGCTGTTGGGATTTTGCACTCTGTATCAGTTCACCTCCCATGATAGTATTCAGAATATTGCCTGCGGTGTTATTTGTAATCACCATATGAAGCTACAGCACATAAATACCTTGTCAGAGGAGTCAGACATGGGATTTCATTACTCACGTAGTTGTTTTAGTTTTTGTGGTGTGCAATGTCCCGGGCAGCATGAAGTCAAAACTGAAGGCCTGTCCACCTTTACACCCATACCAGAAAGTGAAGCTCACTGATATACTTACTGTAATGTGGTCAAAGAAACATTTTGGTCTTTGGTGACAACAGGTGGACTTTTTAATGTCAATGTTGTCACTCAGTCTGCTCATACACAAGCACAAGCACCAGCAAAGTAAGAAGCACCAACATATGCAATAGTGTTTGGCCTAAAATGAAACATTACTGGTGCCAGGGCTTTTAAATTGATGAATAAACAAACATACAACATGCTGTAAAGGCACTGAGCTTATGGTCATCATAGGCCAGAAACACTGTGGATCATTGTAGTGGGCTTTATAGCAGACATATACACAAACCTTTAAGAAGACTAATACAGTTCAAGCATTATGTCAAAAGCTTACAATCAATTTCAAGGGAATATAAATGAACTCATGTACAGGTTTAGTTGCCATTCTTAACCTGGAAGCAAAAATCTGAAGCTGTGCATGAAACCAGAGAATAACACATGTAAACACAGTTATTGTTTTTCAGGTGTGGCAGAGAGAGTCAGAGGGGAACACCACTGGGTCTAGACAGGACTATTAACCGGGTAAGTGTTACAATCTCTGTCTGTTGTCTATTACACTATACAATGCCTGTTTGTCTTTGCACATCTCTCCATTTACATCTCTCTTCCTTTCTCTCTGCAGACCTGATTTTTTTTTTTCTCTTATTGTCTTTGTCTCCATCTCTCTCTCCCTCTGTGCCCCTACAGTTGATTACATGAATTATTTACAGCACGTAAATCCTCAGCAGCTGCTCTCTGTTTGCTTTTTTGCCCTCCTTGTTCCTCTCTATTTTCTCTTTCAGGGTTAACACGGTAGGATTTTTCTCAACTTTGTCACCTCTCCTTCCCTCTCTGTGCCTGGGGTTAATCTCTCTCTCTCTCTCTCTCTCTCTCTCTCTCTCTCTCTCTCTAATTACACAGCCCTTAGTTGCAGCCTTGTAATTTCCCATGGCTTTGCTTGTGACTGGCTGAATTCCGTTTTTTTATTCTGTCATAATGGGAATTTTAACCGACAAGTTCACAGTTATTTGTTTGTTTGTGTATGTGTCTTTCACTGTGTATCTGTATGTGTAGATGGGTGGTACACACATATAATATCCTTACAATCAAGACTTGCATGTGGGCTCAAAATAAAAAAGTAAAAAAAGTTTTAGAAAGTTTCAGAAACGGTGCCATATATACAACAGAGAAGATATTTTCTTTCACTCCAGGCTTCAAATGCTTTAATAAGGATTCCAAACTAGGCTGTCAAATTACTCCCCCCCCACACACTTTCTTCTTTGGTCCCTTCAATCAAATCCCTAGGTTTGACTCCAAGCATATTTTTTCATGTACATGTGAAGTAATTTCATGTTGAAAAGAAGAAAAAAATTAGTGGTTCCACACAAGAAAATCTATCAAAAAATAGCACAAGCCTAATTCAAAACAAAAAAAAGAGACAACGAAAGGGAAGCATTACCTTTGGCTCTGTTAAATAATTTATTTTTCCCCATTCACATTCCATTGTTCGAAGCCAGAGCCGATCTGTCCAATATTACTGCTAATCTAATTTCAAAGGGTTGCAGTCATGTTAAAGCACTTTTTAATTGTGATAAGGAATATGCTTTCATGCTTAAACCCTTCTCGTCAGTTCGTCTGGACAGAACCCATAAATATTGAGGCCTTTTTTTCATTGGCAATTAAAATTAGAATTGGTCACATTTTTCACTGTCAGCCATTTCCTTTGCACACAAAGACATGTGTGCCCCCCCTGCACGCCCACGCACACACACACATGCATTTAGACACATGCAGAACCAGACATTGCCATATAAGTGCACGCAGAAGCACATACAAAGTGTATAAATAGTGAGGTTTTTTTGCCAAAGTTAATAACACTTAACACAAAAACCTTGCTTGATTTCCTTGGACATTAAAACCTCTGCAAAACTGAAAGTGCTCAAAGGCTTTTCTAGCTTTGCAACTCTGGCAGGGCTGATGATTCACCACAGGCTTCCCTGTTGTTCCTATGACACATGAGATGTAGGCTGTCCCCGTATTGTCCAGAGATAACACAGTGAGATGATTCTTGAGTGAATCACTTGCACTGTAGTGCTTTTGACACGGAACATTCTTGAAGTTTTGAAATGTACAGTACCCAACGTTCTGAGGCAGTGGAGCAGAAAGATGTAATTCTTGTTGTGACAATAGTAGTTTGGATAGCATGTACATTGTACAGAGCAAGAGCGGCGTGAAGGTGTACAATTGGTTGCAGCTATCGGGTAAATATCCCTATCTATTTTGCCTCAAAACAATTCTCCTCTGTTTTGGGCCTTTGCGAATGGGCACATCTCAATATTGTTTCCACAAATAAGAGGAATACAAAAGAGAAGAACAAAAAGAAGAAGAGTAACTGTGTTCTCTGCCACATCCACAGTCACATGGGGAAATTGTGCGTCCAGCGCGTCTACAATAGATCCGGAATGTGTTAGCCTGGCAAAAGGAAATATAAGCCTAGCTCTTTTAAAAGCAAAAAAATACACCTTCTTATGTAAAATGTATCCAAGGGACATTGAGTTCAATGTGAATAGAGTCTGAGTCTGGAGCATTAACTAATACTAACCGACGCATGCATAACTAGCAGTCTTATTCGATTATGTGCATATTGACTTATCTTCACACTGCGGTTATGGTACGACAGACATGTTTGACAACCCCATTAGGACCATCATTTTACTTTATGTTATGGTTCATATGTTGCCACTTATACATTAATTAGCATGTCATAAGTGACTTAAGGCTAAGAAGTTGGTGAGGGGACCCCCCTTGTAGAGGCCCATCAATTCAACAGAGAAAAACTCTTTCAGTGACATGCAGCATTACTAACGCTGCAGTCAGACTGACAGCTCTAGCTTCACTGCAGTAGCTCTCACACTTTACCGTAGCACAACTTCGCACTGCAGTCAGTCAGGGTTTTAGACATACTGCAAATTGTTCAAACTGAGTTTCCCCACTGACAACACATGGAGCGAGATTTGTTTCTAAGTTTGGAGAATAAACTATTAGTGACGGTGAAGGAACAGAAGAAGCTTGACTTCGGTTCGTTCCCCCTCACCTCAGCTCACTACAGCGTGCCTTTACCACTGCAGTCAGTCTGGGTATTGAGTTTTGGCTGACATTGCTGGGTTGGCTCACTGCTTGTTTAGCAGTCTGAGCCAAGCATGTGCGGCTGTCTGAGTGAGTGTGTGTTTATGTGCATGCATGTCTGTGCTTGTGTTTCTGCAGGATACGTGTGGATGTGTGTATACGACTGACTGTGTGCACGTCCCTATGTGCTTGCATGTGCCTCGTGCAGTGAGAAAGGTCTGTAAACCTTGATGGGGTGGGTTTCTTTGGGGAGAGGGGGTGGGGGGTGGGGTGGGACTTGTTGTGCAATGTGGCCTCATTACCCAGGTGTTTACCCCCAAACACAGGAAGCGCTTGTCAATGATGACTGTCTGCCGGCAAACATCGCCTGAGGGAAAGATATAGGGAGGAAGAGAGAGAGAGAGGGAGACAGAGGGAGGTTGAATCATAGAAACAAGGCTTTGTATCCATCTATCCATCTATCCATCTATCTATCTATATCACATCCATGGGTGCATGCTTCTGTGTGTGTTTCTTCTTTCCAAATGTGTGTCTGTGCCAGTCAAACTCACACTGGCAGGTCATTGGGTTCCTCCACTCCACTCACCAGTGGAGGGAGGGGGGGAGAGAGAGAGAGAGAGAGAGAGAGAGAGAGAGAGAGAGAGGAGACATACAAGCTGTTGACGGGGATTTATGAGCTGATAGTGTCAGACTGCAAGCACAACAACAGTCTCCCTGTCTCTGCCTGTCTGCTCATAGAGAGAGAGAAACAGAGACTGACAGAAAAATGGAAGGGGGAGGAGGGGTGAAGAGAAAGTGAGGCAGCAAAATTAGTTGAAACAGAAAGAGCAGATAGAGGGAGGGAAAAAATAACATAGAGGAAGACAGGGAAAGAGGATTGGGATTAAATTTGTGTAGGGTTATCTCTTCTTTCTCCCATCACAATGCATATTTTTTTTTCTTCACAGACCTTTTCCTTCCCTCTTCACTTCAACATCATAGCAGCATGAGCTGACTTGTTGTTGATTGGTGACTGCTTTTATTTTTGCTTGTTTACACTCATGCAGGTCAGAAACCACGTGTTCACGTTTTAAATATAAACCAAAGGCTATTGTTGGTCTCGCGTGACCACAGAGATGATGACGAGGACTGTACTGAGATGACCGTGCACACATATTCTGGACAATAATATATCCTCCACCATATTGTTGTGTCACATTTTTGACAAAAGCTGAGGATTTCACATTTGATAAGATAAGACTATTATAATGAAGTGTGGACAATTGTTCATTTTTAACTACTGTGCAAGAATAAACATTACAGAAGGCAATTGTCCTCGTGTCTGCGTGTGTTTATACGCGAGTGTTCCGATTTGCCATGGCGAGTCAGGGGTGTTCACTGAAAGATGACACACTGATATAGTTGGACTGTCTGACTGTCTAATGTATACGAGAGGCACAGTCTGGCGGGAACTTTGTCTAATTTTCTGTTCGGAGTATAAATCTATTTGATGACTTCTACAATATATCCTCTTTGGGTTCCTTCTCAGCTGAGGCTTTCGTTTTCATATGGCAGTGTTTTCCTCACCAGACTAATCGAGTTTGCTGTTACCAGGAAATGCACCCTTTATGAGTTCCATTCTTTTACATAAAGTCACTTTGCTTACACAGACATTGAGACATGTGTCAAGGACTTAAATCTGTATTCATATGCTGTATCTGCAAGTTATTGATCAGTTGTATTTAGTTCTACTTAAAGTTTACATGGAATTCATAAGTGAGACCCAAATGCATAACCCAATGTTGTCAGTTGTTCCCTTGTATATTCTCAGGTCTAAAATCAAACTGTACATATAGACATCCTGCGTCTCTGTGAAGACACTGGCTTTCAATTTTGGATGTTTAAAATACCATACCCTGTTAAATGTTATGATTTTCATAATAACAGTGATCCAGAAATTAAGTCTGCCAGACTGACATGTTGGGAGACAGACAGCCTGACAGTGCAAAGTGTGCATACCCCCTAGGGATAATATAGACTTTGTAGTGATTTACATGTCAGATCCTGTTTAATGATATAGTATTAAAGAGTGGTGATTTATGAGGCCATTTTCATTTTGCCCAGAGACTCATATTCAGACTCACGGTTTAGCTTACACTCTGCAACATGCTGAGTAATGATCCCATGTTGACTTCCCCAGAAAAGCAAACGTCATCTTACAGAAGTCCTCTCTATAGAAAATGGCCTTTAGTCGCAAGTGCAATACATGTGCACTAATTGTTATTTGTACAGTAAAGGCAACATGTGCGACCCTCAGATGACCATAAGCTGCAGATCCCATTAAGGCAAAGTTGGTCCTCTGATTAAGGCTTTCAGTCCAAGAGCAACAGTGCAGGGGGCTAAGGATAGCAGGTAGTAGGGTTGTTCACACGCGGTGTAAAGAGCAACATAACATCTAGGGACCGCTAGATTATCTTACAATTACTTAGAATTTTTTTTTCTAGAGTTTTAAGGTCTACTGTAATTAAACCATCATTGTCTTGGGTTGTATTCAAGGCGTCTACATTCTTACATATTCTAATTCTGACAGTGAGTGAAAGATAACATTAGTGAGAATTTGGGCAGTGAAATTTACAATGAAAGAGTAAATATATATATTAAATCTACAAATGATCTTGGTGATCATTATGGAGACTGTCACATTGGAGCTGATTGTGTGCAATAACATATATCATCACAGGCGCCCCCCCAACACAACAGGGAAATGAAAAGAAATGTTTTAAAATTCAATTCATTGTGTTCATATTTACGGGCATTCATCTTTCTATATGTCTGCTCTTTGTGTGCGTGTGTGTGTGTGTGTGTGTGTGTGTAATGCAGATCTTCAATGAAACCTGTGTGGAAATAGAGAAGAAAATGAAGATAAAGAGGAAAACTGCTTGATGGAGTCAACAGTTAATTATGCATATCAATCACATATACGATATGTTCGTCATCTCTGTTGTCATATACTTTAACTCCTTCGTTTCCCAAGTGTTACTTTTCACAGGATATCACCGACTGTAAATAAGTGAGAAAATCATTATGCATTGATGTTATTTGGTGTGTGCTATATGATGTGAATCACAACAACTCTTGCTGCAAAGTTTTGTTAATGTTTCTCAAGACAATGAGCTTATATAGAGCTCTATAAAAATTTACAAATGAATTCATTGCAAATTCAGGACCACCATGAGCGTTACTGCGCTGTACGTGTGTGTGATGTATTTGGAAATGACTATTCTTGTTTATGTTCACTGATACATGAGAAAGTGCTGTTTATTTGTCCACATTGTTGTTCCGCAATAGTGCCTCCTCTTTACGGTACATAGCTTTTTCCTAATGCTTCTCATGTACTGTATGTACATTTGAGAGAACATGTGATCAGAACAATGTATAAGGATTGACAGTGTTAGGCAGCTTCGACAACCCTACTGTCTGGTACAACAACATATTCATGTATGTGCATTGTATTGGTTAAGAAGTAATTATCCCAATGTGGTCACGGGGGGAACGAAGACAACATTAACAACATGTACTCATACAATATGTAAAGCTCTGTGTAGAAATATTCCCAGAATGTAGAGCTCTAATGGGACAATATATGTACAGCATTCCACTTTTATCATCCCACCATAGATTATTAATGAATGTATTGTTCTGCGACAAATCTAGGTAATATAAGGTTGAATAAAGAATTTTTAATGGTGTCTCAACAGACTCGTAAAAACATGGGACTACACTTGTCATATGAGAATCTAGCAGTGTAGGAATGATGCACTGTATAAAGTACCTTTTATATGTGACGTCTTCCACATCTGTGTTTTAAAACCCTGTAAGTATTTAGGAGTTGAGTGGCTTGCTGCAGGGTGCTGTTGTAATGTCACTAGAGACTTAAGATGCAAAGTGAGCAATGTGTCATAAATACACTAAAAGCCTTCTTAAGCCTTGTTTTATAATATGTTTGTGGTTCACTTACTGCATGTCCTTTATTTTTGCACGTCCAGTTTGACCGGTAATGATAGAAACAGAACTGTTGCACGGGCTGTGCAAAGTGTGTGACCGCACACGGTCTCCGTGTATATGTACTTATATATATATATATATGGGATTACATGCATATAAAAAGCATATAAACATTGAACAAAAAGTTCAGAAATTAGTGTTTGGTCGATTATTTCTCTGTTGTAACAATGCTTCTTGGCAATAAATGTTATACCGTTGGAAAGCCTGTTTATTTACCTTTACGGTGCCCCATTTGTAAGGATCATGCATTTCTGGGATGAGCAGCACAGCTGAGTATGTGGGTTGCGCCCATGAAAAATTTGCCAAATCTTCTCTGCCAATGCCAAACAGCTTATTCTGCAGTCAAAGTCTCAAAGTCAATTTCACACTGCATAGTCAAGACAGAGCATAAAAATTGTTTTAAATTATGAACGATTCTCTCTCGTTTCCCCTGTCTGTGGATTGGTACAATGGGGGGGAAGAATGGGCTGAAGGCCAAAAGTTCTATTAACAACCACTACAAGCAAACTAAGTGACGTGTACTGTTTGTCTGTCTGTTTCTTGTTCTCCTCCACTCAGTTTCAGTGATACGGACATAGCTGTGCGAGTGTCGGTGCGTCTTTACCCACACACAATGCTGTCCATCGTTCCAAAACAACAGTCACATGTATTGGGCAAATAATGTAGCTTTTTTTGTTGTTTATGTTTCTATAGACACATCAAGTCCAAAGGTGCTAAATTTAATAATTCAGGGGGGAACAGGAGGGTGGGCCTCAGCCCCCTTGTGGCGCCAAGCAAGAGTGCATACAGTAGAACTAGAATAACTACAGTATGTGAACCTGACTGTGATTCATGCCCATACTTTGCAATAAGCAGGGCCTCACACCCCCCATGCGACGACCATGGATGGAAACCAACTTCTATCTGCCTCCCTCGATCTTTGTCTGTGGTTACTAACCCCAGCTTCAGTGGTCAGATCTGGGCCCCAGCTGTCCATGGAGAGTTTATCACACTTCCTTTCCCTCTGCTCTGGGCCCCCAGTCAGTCTACCAGACAGGAATATCAAAGACTTTGGGACATACCATTACAGTGTAAATGGTATATTGCACTGTACAGCATGCTGATGATATATAACATTAATGTCTCACTAGTAAACACAAAACAGGAAGGAGGTCTGAGCTGAGCTTTTCTTTAACAACCCTCACAAGTGAACATAAATGTCTGAAGCACACATTGGATTGATTGAGAGTTAGTCAGAATGAGCCGATATTCGATGGTATGGAATTGAATCGTAGGTAAAATGGTTTTACTTGAATGTTTGTGAATGTTATTCACCAGGAACTGCATGGGGTTGCATTTTTATTAAATAAGGCGTTTAATAAATCATTCATGATTCAGTTCATTTCACTGTCATTATATGGTATGGATCTAAATGCCAGGCAAAGGGATTTTATTATTTTCTAGGGCAGTTTGTCATACTTTCTGTCAGTCTGGCGCGCAGTCATACCGTCAAACATTGAGACATTCATGAACAGATTTCCTAAGAGAGAAAAGAGCATAAAACCTGCTCTGTCCAACATCTGGCCTTATTCCTGCGAACTGCTATCTGCATCATGAATTGTGTTTAAAAGGTGGAATCAGCTTTAAGAAAAAAATAGGAACAGCATTTTTTGTGGATGAGTAGAGTAGACATGGTTGATACATTTGGAGGTGTAATGTGAACACGGCCCTTGTTTCAACATGTGAGGTATAAACACTCAGTTCAAAACATATGCGTGGCATACAGTATGACACATTAACTTTAAGTAGGGCAAACATAAGTTATGGAATAGTCTACTAATGCAATATGTTTCCCACAACTTTTTGTCATCTGTTTTAAATACGAATTCTATTATTAAACTTGTTATAAGTGATTTTTCTTTTTCAAAATTCCACGAAAAACATTCCCACCAGTAGTGCGTTCCTTACATTTTTGAACATCATCTGCTCTTTACCATTAATTTTCTCCCTGCTTTTTTCACTTAAGCTACAACAATAAGCTGATTTCACACAGGCTGAACGGGGCTTCTTAAGCCATTAGACAGTGCAAGCAAAAAAAGGCTTGAGGGTTTCAATTTTTTACTTTCTGGAGACATCAATTTTAACACTCTACAAATACCTTACCTCAAAATGCACTTTTTGTCACGTTTCAAACAGTCTGCACCACCAGTTGTCCTCCTGTGAGGCATACAGTAAAATGCTTGTTTGCAAAGTTAAATAAAAAGCAATGTTACGTGCTCTTCTTTTGATCAACTCGGGCTCAGACAGATACATACTGTGTAAGGGGGAAGCAATAATGAAAAATTACAGGTTTTATTGGACAATTAAGGAAGACTTATGATTATCATAGCTGCATAGTGCTTTATGACACCTGTAATCAACTGGCTTAATTGGACATTAAGCCGTGAAATGCCACCATACACATGCTATCTTCCACTTGTTAGCGCCCGTGACAGCAATGGCTCCTATTTTGTTTTCCCTCCTACCGCATGTACCTCAGCCAGGATGTGTATGAGCCTGCCAGCCGTTAACCCCACAGAGGAAGTGTGCAGGAAATGAGATCAGCCTTAAAGAAAGGTCACGCCTGAGCCACTGACACCAGACCAATAACTGTCACTCACTGCACCTGATACTGAGATACTGAAAACACAGCGAATAACAGGAAGGTCAGAATAGACAAATGTGATACAGCAGGGTTGGAATGGATTATACAAATAAGGGAAAAAAGCTTAAGCAACTTAAAATAGACAACACAAAGAAATCAAACACAGCACATCAGAACAGAGAAAAGTAACACAAGAAAGCAGGAAATTTACCACAATTTTCACCATCAGGCTGTCTCAAAGATCTGTTGGAAAAACTTCTGTCAGAGGAGTTAAAAATATCTGTAAAGGGGTAGAGGTTGAATTCTAGCACTGTATGTAACTGCAACAGCATGTGGTACACATTTCCCTTTGTGCTGCAATAGAATAGAATAGAGTAGAAATTGACAAAAACAAACAATCTACACTAAAGCATTGCAGACAAGACCAGACTATAAAAAAAACAACCTAGTACTGTGCAGAAGAAAGAACGTTCAGTACAATGTAAAATGGGAGTAAGGACGACAAAGTAACTATCAGACAAATTCAGTTTGAACATTTTTTTTTTCTTTTTTCGCTAGCTAAAAATACCAGCAGGGTTGGGCCTAATTCACTGGTTGTGTATGTGAAAATGTCACTGTGCCCTGCACACATTCTTTTTACGATGATGAAAGACACTCTGAACTTCATCGAAGAAACGAGGTCTGACAGGCCTGCAGTGTGCATGGATGTTGTGCATATGTAGTGTATCTCAGCATGCACACAAGCAGCTGAATTTCTGATTTTTCTAAGATTGAAAAAGAAAACACGTTTTTTCTTTTCTTTTGTACTTATTGAGACAGGAGCCAGAAAAGAATGATGAAACATTTACAGTGCCAGCTATCACCTATACCCAAGAACAAGAGCCGTTTGATAAAATACATAGACACAACACTTGTTTTGAGGCACAATACAGGACTTCGGTAGGCAGAAAACTTGCTTGTTATTTTGGGTTTATGTTTTATTTGATATAACTGATTTGTGTTAAACTCCTGAATACATTTCAAAGACCTCAGAACAGATGGATTGAGAAGTCCACTGACACCGCTCCACCAAGAAATGATATCCTGAATATTGCATTTGTCAATCACAACTTCATTTATTTGCCTGCCTTGGATCTCCTGTTCCTGTCTCATGATCTGGCTGCCTGACATGTTAATGACACAGGAATACAACTTTGTTAAGCTGTTGTTATGTTGCGATGCTTTTACACACCTGAATAATGGATGACAGGAGTGAAATGTGTGCATAGTAGTTGCAAAATATAATACAGTCTATTTTACACTTGTGGGTGTTAAATAAATGTTTCTCTCTGTCTGCAGATCTGACTCTTTGACAACAGAAAACAGGGGGACAGACAATCTTACCTGATCACAGGGCATAAGACCAAATGGCCAAGGGGACATATGAAGATATATTTTGTCATGACTGTGAACTGTTGACTTAGTTTTCCCCAAAAATATAATTAATGTATGATGGTGTTAAAGTCTTTGTATCACATTATATGACTCACTGAATGACTGATGAAACGGGCAAATGTATGAACAAATGCATAAATAACTAATGAAATGATTAATCCTTTAATTTGTTAAACAAACCAGGTGCGTGACAGAGACTGACAATGGTTCAAAGTCTCATCACCATAGTTGCATAATCAGAAAATGTTTTCTGACAAATTGAACCACATAACTAGATGTATTGTCAGGGATAACATAATTACATCTTGCATTCTTTATGAAAATTATATTTTGAAATATGTACTGTATATTTAATACATATTTCATAAATATTTATTTGAGATGGAAGATACTTTTTAGGAGGAATCTATACAAATCTATCGTTTGTATATGTGTTGCTGGTACTTTTGCATAACAAAGGATGTTATGGGCTAAATTCAAAAATCAGAGCACATTTAATGCCTCCAATGGTGAAGGCTGAGCCGGCGGCTCGCAGCTAACGTTGCTAACAGAGCTAACTGTGCAAATAATGGCAACAGTGCTGACACAGCTAACAGTGTTACCTGAGGGGAAACAGGTTACATTTCCTCAAGGATGCCGTCAGTCGAGACAACATTATCAGCTGTAACAGTGCTCTACACTGTGAGCGCAGTGTAGAGCAGGGGCCCTGGGCTAGCCAGTGGGGCATATTTACATGCACTAACATGGTAAATGGTAAATGGACTTGTACTTTATAGTGCTTTTCTAGTCTTCCGACTACTCAAAGCGCTTTAACACTACATGTCATCACTAGATGCACTAAAAGACACATGCGGCTACACAGAGAAGCCCGGATTACAACAACACACAGAGGGAGAGTGTCTTCATTCTCTGCTCAGGTAGACATTACTCCACTATATCTTAAAATAATAAATAGTTGTTTGCTGCTGTATTAATGCTGAATATCGTAAAGAGAACCGTTAAAGAGTATTTCGTTAATATTTCATTTCAAAAAAGTCCTGAAGGAACAAATTTGTGTAACAAAAAAATCGAACACAAAATGACTGGACATGCCTGCATGTACATTTCAAGTCTTTGGCGTAAATTGATCAATGTAAAATGTGGCCCTTTGTTTTTGATTATAAAGCAGCTGTCTACTCAGAAGCACCAAACTCCTATATGGTGAATATAATTCTTGCAATTCAATGCTATAATGTTCCAGCTCAACAATCTATTCCCCATGTTTTGTCTGTAAAATGTTTCATGCTTTGAAGTCAATCCAAATATATCTAAGAAATTCTGAGGACAGAAATGAGTATGTGGGTAATGACAAGGAATGAAACCATATAAAACATAATATATCGATACAGCTATGGTTCACTTTAAATGTGAGGTCTAAACATCATTAGCACTGCATACTCTGCTGTTTTATTTGCTCTAGGAAACGAGGGCAAACTAATTTAGCAAAAACACAGCTGGCTGGCTGATGCAACACAGTGAAATTTGAGGAGCATTCATGCACAATAAACCACTTTTGTCAGACCACCTATTGGGTGTGTGCCTGTGTGTTTGTGCATGTGTACAAATCAATGTCAGTATTTGTGTTTACTGTAGAAGTGTGTGTCTGTGGGTGTACCTGCCACTGATGTACGTAAGAAATAGATGCTTCCTCTGTTGTTCACTGCTACAGCGCAGCCTGAAGGCAAGTTTCGTCACTACCTCTGTGTTGTTGCAGGTATTGTGGCCCATTCCTGCAGAATGTTTGGCTTGGAGAGTAAGGATCCTGTAAATAAGCCCACTTGACTGAAGTCAAGTAATTTAAAATCAAGCTCATAACCAGCCTGTGTTTAGTATGGCTTTTGGCCTATTGGTCACCTAGTGTATGACAGAAAGAAATCGCAAACAAAATCACATTTTTCATTTGGTTCCAAACAGACGAAAAAAAACAAACAAACAGATGAATAAATAATCAATAAATAATAGACAAGGAACAACACAAATCATGTGTCTACACTCGGAAATTATGATTGTGCATCACAACTTGAGCTGTTGGTTGCAGCCTTTTGACTAAAGCTATATTCAATCTATGATCCATAACCTAGTCTGAGCTGTTCGTGCACATCTTTGAGCTTGTTTCTGGGACCCAACAGCCTGGTTTTTGGTTCAATTTTCACGCCGTTCATGTCTCCTATCTTCTTGATCCACACAGCATTGTTCCTGCTCCTCACCACAGAGTTCAGGATGCTCAGCATGGAGTCCATCACCCTTTGGCTATTCTTGTTAATTTGTTCCATTTCCTCATCCTTCTCTGCCAACTTCCTGTCAGCTTCACTATTGACCTCCATGTTCAGCCGAATCTGAACACACAGAATCTTGGACTCCTCATGCTGACGGGTATCCTTATCAAGGAACTTTAAACATTGCAGACCAATTCAATAGATCACTCTGATGAAATCCATTAGGGAGGTGATACCATGCATACAATTCAAATGTCATACTTTACTGACGTTTTGCTGTAGAGATACTTTATTCTTGAGGTTGTCTTTGTTTAGTTTGCAGTGCATTTTACATGACCAACATGTTCTGGTCTGGCAATCCTGATGTGGCTGTGTTGTGAATATTCTTTTGACACTGATAGTTTAACCAGCACATTGCCATCTGTGATAGCGACAGACAAAACAATCAGACAAATGTCTTTGTTATTGTTAGAATTCAAATGGTCCCTGTAATATTACACTGAAACCGTTTGACAACCGTACAACACACACTACTGTATGTTACGGTTAAAAAAAGACATTCAAGTCGATGAAAGGAGAACGAAGTTACAATGTACTAAAAAATGTTTCACAATATTAGCTACAATGTAAAGTCATCATCCTAAGCCTCCCATAAGACACTTTTAAAGTTTTTAAGAGTTCCTTTTTTATGTTGCCATCGTTGTTAATAGTGTTTTCCCCAACATAATGTTTGGCTCTAACACTAAACTTAACTAGCAGAAGATAATGTTTATTTATAAAAGGTAACATTTTTATTTTATTTCTGTCATGGATGAATGCCATCCAACTGATTGAAAGTAAGCCATCTAGTGTGCATGTTACTGATGGTGAGAACCTTTTTCATGTCTTGTGTATTGAAGCATGCATCTCCATATTATTCCATATGCAGACAGAAATGAATTGGTCTAAAATGACACTTTGGAAACAGAATACTGCAGAGACGCCAATATGAAAATGTAGGAAAGATATCAGCAGCTTGGGTGTCCTTAAACCACCTACATTGAATCTGCTTATATAAAGGGAGATGTAAGAACAATTAATTCAAGTGTGTTACATTCTAAATGTGTTAAACTTGAACAGAAAGTTAAGCGTCAACCAAAGGAAGAACGTGCTTGATGTACTCTACACCGCAGGTTCTTATTATCCCTCTACACATCTCTAATTGAACTAAAGTCTCCTTATAGGAGTTCTTCATTTTAAAGAGCTCAGTGCTCACAGATCTGGCCTCCTCCTGGGCTGCCTCCAGCTCAGCTCGGCCCTCTTCCTACGTGTGCTATAGCAATCTGCTAGAACGCAGTGTTATTAATACATCAGTGAAAAGTGAGTAATGATGGAGAAGAGGTTGGAGGACAAGATTAGAGTCGGCGATACTATAAGCACAGTGTACTCATAAGCCTGCTGAGTAACCAGCCACCTCTTGGCATTGCAGTAAAGTAGTTATAGAGGGTCATTATCAATAATAGATCTGCTATCTTCTCATTATCTGATCTCGTAATGCTATTCACATGCTTTTCTACAAGTGGGATGATGTTGGATTAAACCCTCCTCTTCTTTCACTGATTAACAGCATCGCATTTTTTTTCCCATCATGTTTTTTCATAAATGTCATTAAATATATGACTATCTCTTGATGGACCAATAGATTTCTTCACAGCAGACATTTTGACTTTAGCAGGGAAAGCACAGCTGATACTTAGTTAATTAACGATGGCTCAATTTCATCAAGTGACCCGATATGTCGCGGCAGTGAGTGAAAAAGCACAATACCCTGGAACTAACTCACGTAAAGGGAACGCTACCTGTTGTTATGTTATCAATGAAACCAGTGCATTTCCTGCTACAAGCCAACATATCTGCTGTGTAAAAGGTCTATTACCTTATCAACGGTCCTCTGTTTTCTTGTCAAGGTCAGTGGCCAGCAGCCACACCATCGCCTTTCTCCACTTTGCTCATTAGATCTGATAATCATATGACGTATATTGCGTAATACCATCTCACATCACATCATTTACTATCATCTAATGTTGTTTCTGTGTGTGTCTTTTCTTGAAATGTTTTAAAATGATGTAACAATGAATAGACCTATATATCTGCACTACAACTATACAACTTTGTGTTTCTGTGACACATCACAGCACCCGTCAACATGCCACTAACTTCTCCTCACCACTGAAGCTCAGAAGCTCATCCATTGGTATATTCTCAGCCCTTCTCTGCATTCTAAGTATTTGGACAGTGACACATTGTTTGATGCTTTAATTACCATGGATGTGAAATGACAGTAGTTATTTAATTGTTCACTCCATATGGATGAATATAACCTCGAATTAAAGCTGCCAGTCTTTTACCCCATAATTACTGCGTCATTTCATATTCAGTAAAGTAATAACAGTAGAGAGCTAAAACATCAAACAATGTGTCACAGTCTAAATCTTATGGGGCTCAGCAAATTACTTTTCATTGACTTACGTCTGTGGCAGTGAACTCTGCAGTGGCTTTAATGCACTTGATAGTTGTAGTCTGGATGATCAGTGGCCCTACCAGTTGGTAGGGATATAAGATATAATATTTAAATTCTGCGTTTCAAAATAAGCATCACACTAATTACAGTACATGCCAGGGTTTGAACTCTTATGCACTGATACCCACACATGGTGATGCACGGAAATGTATAATCTCATCAGTTTTGTTTCATTCTTAAAAAAAAAAAACCTGTATACTGAGATACAATTTCCTTACATGTTCAAAAATAGATAACACATAACTTATGCATTACTTGAGGCTCACTGACTGTTGAAAGGAGTGTTGTATCTATGCCATTGAAGCCAGTTTGTTGCAACGTGCCTGACACAATCAGCCAATAAAAGCTCCAGTTTCCTCGCTGTTTAATGTCTTGTGCCTCTAAGGTCAGACAAATGTGATTTATTTTGTTTATGGAGTAATTATTTATTTCCCTATTGAACTGAAAACTCATTCACATGAAAAAGTGTCATGTTTAACTGACAAATGTTAATGATATCAGTAGCTTATGGCTCATATGCAGGCAACTGAGGCAGCTCATTATTTTTTATCAGCCCCACCTTTTCAGTCCCTTACCGCTGGCTTTGCCAATGTCACAGCTCTGTGTCAGCAACTGCACTGCTGATAACATTTAACACAGCCGTCAAAGTAGAGGCCGTCCTATTAATACCGTGTCAACGGGGTGATACACTGAAAGAGGGCTCCAATTTAAGGAACCTAATTTTGTTTACTACTGCCTAACATGGGTTGTAGATATTAACACATCTTTTTTAAGGTTGAAGAGGTCATTCTGGTGATTTTATGGCATGGTCATGTACTAAATACTTCTGACACGAGGATCTGTATATTAAATGTCATTGTTGTTGTTGTTAATATTATCTTATCAAAGATTTTACCTCAATTTTGCAAGTTGTGGATTCTGCGGCCTTTTAGTCTTCAGTCACTGCAATGGTGACAAAGCACTCAATAGCACGGCCCAACTAGCACCAGACCCTGGATGTGACAAATACAACTCAACAGTAGTTCCAAAATGTGTGGCCTGTCAAAGAATTAGGTTTACTGAGATATATTGACAAATATGGCACCTCCCTCAAATCTGGAACGTTAACGGATGTAAAAAGCCTTCCTGGAATTACTCAGTAAAATACCAGACAATTCAGTAAAACCTGCTCCTTGGAACACGTCCCTGATGGCAGGCAGTAGACATTATCCACTGACCAGACTAGCTGGACTTGAGAGGACCTAGTTGGTCCATTGCCAATAGGCATTCTGGCTAGAATTTCCTCCTTCATTTAAGTCAAAATGCCAATTTGGAATTGAGCTGCTGCTGTTATGAAAATTCTGGGCTTCAGTTCAGTATTGGATCATTATAATCCATTAGCCTAAATCAAGCACAAAGAAAAGAAGAGGTCAGATTTTCTGTTGCTCTATAAAGTGTATAGTCTTGAGCGACTGAGTATCATATTTCTATTCAAAGAATAGGCCCACCAAACAACAGGTGATTGCACACAAACAGTTGGGGATTACCAACAAATAAACACACCTAATGAACCATGTTTGCTGAAATGGGCCATGTTAATGCCGCATGCAGCATCATATTATACATTTTGTTTTATGGTGACCAAGTAGAAGTAAACCCTTTAAAACAAAGGTCTACACATTGTTAAAATAAAGGCTACTCGATTAGTAATGGAGTGATCAGCGCCCTTACTACGGTCATCATCATCGGCCCAGTTTTCACATCACATGAATATACGGAAAGCTGAATTTGGTCAGCTGTATGTGGTAACAGTTTTCTTGCTTCATATCCATGCATTCAGTAAGAAAAAGTATACATTGTCGAAGGTTTGATGTTGACTTCAGGAAAAAAAAAGGTGACTATGCCTTTATGTAAAAGAAAAAGTAGATAGAAAGAAATATTAAAATACTAGCAGTGTGGTCCACATAATATTGCACATGTTTTTCATTTGTTAACCAAGTGAACCAAGAAGAATATGCGGCAAAAGACACAGGATAAATCCCACCACGCACATCAGCTTGCATGTTCCCATAAATAGACACAGGGTGCCAGGAAATAACCAAACCCCAAATAATACTGTAATTGTTCCTGCTGTCTCAGATGCTCTCTCCCTTACTGTCTCTCATAATAAAAGCCTGCTTGACAGGCCAGTGCAGTATGTGTGCGGCACAGGAGGGGGTCTTCTATTGCTGCTGAACACAAAATTGTATTATTGAAGGCTGCACCCAGCACAGTGCCTTCTTATTCCTCCCCCCTGTGTCCGTCCTTATATTAGAAATGTTTTCAGATGCCAATAAAAGCATAATACGGTCTTATACATGCAGCATTTGCAAGTGAATTGCGGTGCCCCATATTGCCTCTGATGGTAATCAGAAAAACATTGTGCTATGAGAGAAAGAATAGCCAGTCCAATATTGAGTGTGATTGTGCTGAATGCTATCTGATGGAGATGTTGGAAATGGAGGCATACTGTATGTAAACTGAATGCCACGCTGCTTGGTCATATGGGTAGCAATAAGATACGGGCATATGAAACAGCAGGAACAAATTATTCTTAAATTATAGCCACAGCACTCTTTGCATGTGGAACCATAAGTAAATGGGACAAGCATATGGTGCAGCATAACTTAAGGGTGTGTTCTATGGGAAATATAGTTAAATTGTTTATGAAGGAATGTGTGTGGCATCCTTTGTGTTGTCAGTAAACGGCGTATCAATTCTCTTCCTCTCTGTCTCATTTGTGTCATCTCATTTTCATCCCAATCAAGCCTCCATTTCACTCTTATCTCTCAGCTGCCTCAGCCCATCATTATTTCCCGTTTGTGTTTCTCAGTGTCTCCTACTCTCTTTAAATTTCACTCTTGATCTCTCTGCCTGTGATTTCTTTTCGTCCCTATACAGCATCTCACTGTTTCATCTACTGTTGTTCTTTTGCTTGTAGCTTCCCCCCCCCACCCACCCATACAGTGTATTTCGATTCAATTTTGCTCTAGCCATGTTAACTAAATAGCAAGATTTCAAATTACTCCTGTGCACATTTTTCCCTCCAAAATCCTAAAATTCTACAGAATTACTCACCCTACACCGGATAGTGGAATCTTTTTTAGCTCCTGCTTGAGATCTTAAATACTGACAGTTTGGTCGGTGACAGGTGCAAATATGCTGCTGGCTGTCTAAAATAGCAGCAAACATAAAACAGTTGAAGAGAGAAGTACTAGAACTAGGAGGGAAATAAAACAAAGATGCAAGAATAAAGAGAAAATGGCTTTGCATCAGAATGAAGCGCAAAGGAGGGAAGACAGTAATGAGGGCAAAGGAAAAGAAGATAGAGACAGATGGGAAAAAGGTAGACAAAATGATTGTGATTTAGGCATGATAATACACTTGATGCTGTCAATGAATACTGCATTTAGACTTTCAAAAACCTAAAAATCCACACCGCTATACTGCAAGAGATTTACTTTGAACCGCCTGGGGATTTTTATATCAACTATCATGCATTTTATGTAAACTCACACACAGTAAAAACAATTCTCTACAAGGGGAACTAATATGCCAAATATTTTCTCGTGCATTTCATTGTAAGAGTTGTGCATCTTAGGAAATATGTTAATAAAACCTAAGGGAGCACAGATATATTTCGAACATGAGGTATATTCAGTGAGGGGATAATGGGTTTTATTGCAATACAATAAAACATTTATTGCAAAAGGGGGAAAAAAGGACAAAATAATGATAAAGAGGAGAGGGGGGGAACTGATGGAGATTGAAAGACACACTGTGCAAAAAAAAAGGTAATGCCTGCAGGAGTGAAAATGTGTTACTGGTACTCAATGCACGCTCCCCTTTTTTCCTCCCTTCCTCTTGCTCATGCAATCCCGTCTTCTTCTCGCATCTGTTTTGACCCAGTAAACTTAGTAGTGAACCTGAATCACAGTTTTCTGATTGGCTGCGTCAGTCATGTGACAACACAAGCACAATCGCGCTCTCTCTCTCTCTCTCTCTCTCTCTCTCTCTCTCTCTCTCTCTCTC
>NW_022280119.1:634634-642314 GCF_004355925.1 Anarrhichthys ocellatus
TCTCTCTCTCTCTCTCTCTCTCTCTCTCTCTCTCTCTCTCTCTCTCTGTCTCTCTGTCTCTCTCTCTCTCTTTCAGCCCCACCTGCTAAGCTGAAGATGCAGATTTCAGCAAAAGTAAAATCCTGGTTTGTTTTGCTTTTGATGATGGGAACGCTGTGTCTTTTCTTTTCGATCCTGTTTTTGACGCGCCCCATGCTTCCCCCTCTCCTCTCCTCTCAGTATCTTCTTGCTGGTCAAACCACTAATGAGGTGTGAAGGATGTCATAATTCAATCCACTAATAGATCAATTGTAAATATGACACTTCTGAAAATTGACCTCTTTTATTGTTCTGTCTTGCTCTCTCTATCAGAAAAAAAAAAACCCTTCCACTGGTTGAAGTTGGCTCACTGTCTCCCTCCTCTGACAATCTCTTATTTTCACCTTTTCAGTGTCACATTGTGTATTAACACTTCGATTCAGTGACTTCTTCAGTAACTCACTGTTGTTCAAATCCAGCTAATAAAGCTTACATCACAAAATTGCTGTTGCTGAATATGGCTGTCTTTAGATTATTTGTGTTGATGATGTGCTACAGATTTTATGAATAGAATAATAAAAGGCCTACTCGCATACAATTTACACCTAGTTCCTCTGTTACAATAACTCTACTGAGACAGCTATTTTACTTCAATATATAAATACTACTGTAATATTAGGCTATATTGTCAACATTGCAGAGGCTGTAATCCTGCCTGTTCCATGGACTGTAGTGGCAATAGGATCAGTTGAACATTTTAAACACAGATTTTATGGTACTAAGATGTATTTAAAGGCACTAATATAGCAGCAAACAACTATTTGCAGTGTAAAGATATAGCAGAGTATAGCATAGTGCCCGCCCTCTGTTTTTTTGAACCTTTTGAACCTTTTGAACATTAAGTTAGATTATTCAAGAATAGAAAAAAATATGTTGACTGAAAAAAAGCTCTAAATGCTTCAAATAATCATTTGTTTGAAATAACAGTGGTGATATAGGAAACAAAACATAATCATTTAATGTAAATTTTACACTGCAAAATCAGCATTCTACTTTTTTTTTTTCCAGTGAGCAGCTTGATGGTGCAGTGAAGCAGAGCCAACCTGCTCTGTCACCGGAAGCAGATTTATTTATTTACTGCCCCCTCACAGTCAGTTTAGCAACAGCTGGACACACAGCCAGCTTAACTCTACTTTCCCACGATGCAAAATATTTACCTCTGTCCTTGTCCATTTTTCTTTCTTTTTTTTCTGCCAGAATCTTGCACCAGCATACCTTCAACACCTCTGTCTAATCCTCCTGTTGTTCTCAGCTTTCATGCCCATAGCTGCAGCAGATCTGACAACTCTCTCTCTCCTGTCCTCTCTCTGCCCCGGCCTCCAGTGCGAGGACCTTGTTTCAATTTGTGTTGTGTAACATACTGTAATACATGGGGCAAGGCTTTGTACAACTCCTTTCCCTTCAGAGATTCAGATACATTTTTATTTTTGCCTATTTTTGGCCTTGCCACTCCGGCTGAAAACAACAACATCCACCTGCATTTCTTCAAATGTTCCTGTATCTTTGACTTGACAGTCTCCCCTCTGTCTGTTTTTATCTTCATCTATGGTGTAGCCTACATCACTTCCTTGTTCTATTCTATTCCTACTTTACGTGAGACATAAATGAAAAGCCAGCTCTTATCTCAGCAAAAACTGCTTTGGAAGCAACTTTTGACCTGGTAATAACTTAATTCTAAATACTGTTGGCTTTTTTTCAAAGCATTACACAACGCAGTAATAGCCATGGCTAGAGGACATATTTATGGGTTTGTTCTTTGTTCACAGATGCTATCTTTCTTTACTTTCCTGTACTTTTCAGCAGTTAAACTGTGGCGCAACATACCTGATCTGAATCTGGTAAATGAGGCCTGCATCTCCAGCTGCTGACTAGGCCAGACACGTACTGAGAGGACTAGTGTTGGAGCCCAATGGAAACTAGGACTGGATAGTGTTGCCACAGCATAATTAAAGTGAAGATCTGGGACTGTGGCATGTTTACCAAATTTGAAATAATAAATTAATCCACCAGATTATTGGATATCATAGTAAATTAGGGCTGGTAGGTGAAAAAGTTTAGCAGTTGATGTCACAGAAGATATGAGGTGAATACATGTCAGGTTTTGCCATTTTTTCTTTAAAGCGATGATTAGCTTGTTGCCTTTACATGAGATTTTCCTAATATACCATGGCAATCTTTTGCAGCTGCTGTGCACTGTTGATTTTCTTTACAAGCATGTGGACAAATGTATTGACACAACAACAATATCCATATCTCTGAAGACATTATAACGACTGGATCTGCCAAATGACTTAAGCAATTTTCACATACTTCAACAGGAATTCGCTTTCTATCCATTCAAACCATGTTTGTCCTGTGTCCTCCCGCCCTGCTTCTCTCAGGGCCCGGCTATAACAGACACATTTGATGTAATCACAAGTCTCACAGAGGGACTATGTGAACCAGACTCTAGACGATGAATGGTAGCATTCATAAACTAAACATCTGACGTTAGCACTTTCCCCTCAATAATAAACATGCTCTGTAACAGAACACTTCAACACACTGAAAAATGTACCCGCAGGCAAGACCTGGTTCAGACATCAAACATCTTAATACAACTGATATAAGTTGTTTTAACACAAAAAAATAATCTGACCTCCCTTCACTGTAGACTGTAAAATGGAAGATGGGCAGTATTACAGACTACCAGTAAACATACCACAGCCTCTGTTCTCCAGCTGACTTGCGTCCTCTCTGTGAACAGTGGCAAAAGAAGAGATTGATTTTTCTTTTTATATAAAGACAAGGAAAGATGGATGCAGACAGTGGCAGAAAAGGGGAATAAAATGCAAAAACATATCAATGGAGATTGATCGATGGGGTATTGAATGAGAAGACAGATGCTCGGATGCAAATACATTTTTTCTAAATATGATTACAGAGAAAATTCAGTTTATATGATGAAGCACATGTCCACCCTGCTCACGCTTCTGTGTGATTTTCTGATATGAGATATGACTGGTGGTGTTAATTGCATTTTAACACAGTAGGGTTTATCATGCTGTTAATTATACACATGCTGTCTTGGAGTAAGTCACGCACACACACACACACACACACACAGACACACGCACACACACAGACATCTAAAAAAGTAATGATGAAGACAGCTTTGCTGACCTGATCTGAACTGAGCTTATTGAGAAAAGAAAACTACGAAAAATTAAACAAAATGAAATAAAATCAAGCCACAACATGCTCAAATTAAAGATGGAATAAGACTGTAAATTTAAGTTTGACCAAACTGAACTAACTGAACACACACGCACACACACACAGATACACTAACATCGCCAAACTCAAACCACATGAAAGCACAGCTGGGTGTGTGTCTGTTTTGTATCATGCAGCTTAATTTTGCCATATGATGTCTGTCTTTCCCAAAGTCTTAAATATAGACGTAGTGCCTTTTATTATATTGTCATTAATTATCCAAATGATAGGGAACTCATCCCTGGTGTGTGTTTGTTTGTATGTGTGTGCGTGAGTGTGTGTGCCTGCATATGTACCTCCCTAATCTTGTTAAGTAAGAAGGTTGCAAAGCTAATTATACAGTGACTCTGCTGTCATTTGAGGATTAACTTCATATATCAGCCTGCTGTCTGCGTGAGATTCTTAAACAGGGAACTTAGCTGTCCCGACTAAGACGGATCTTATCTAATCACTGCATTTTACATTGTTGTTTTAAAGTGTTTCCAATGCACATACGTTTACGTTTTTTGGGATTTCACATGAATAAGGGAAAATTGAGGTTTCCCTCATGTACGTTATAATTATGACATGATTTATTTCAGATCTCTGCACAGAGTAAAAAGCATCTCAGCTGGCACCGCAGCTGACTTAATATCTTTCACCTCTCACTACCGATGATGTGATCGTAGCTCTCGCTCACTGTCTCGCTCTTCTTTTTCTCCCTGCTTGTCTCTTTTTCACTTTCCTCGCTCTCTCCCTTTCCACATCTCTCACCTCTCTTTATCCCTATCATTTTTACAATAAATAGTTCAGAGGCAGAACTCAAAGGGAAAGGCCATGGTCCTACACACACAAACACATACACACACACACAGCGGAGGTCCCTGTGTGTTGCAGTTTTCATAGACTGGAGGGGGTTCTGGGAGCAAAAATAATGAGCTCATCAGTTCAGGCTGGAGGTGGTGTTGGCAACACACACACACAGACACAATTTTTCTTTTTCTTTCTTTCTATCCTATACACAGAGGCAATTACCACGATCCATGCGCGGTAGGATATTCCATCTCCAACCGACTTCACCGTGACTCACTGTAAAGACTTTGGGCTGCTGAAGCGATTGCTCCCCTGCCCCCACCTTTTTGCCTTTTCCCTTTCTTGTAGCAAAGAAATGTATGTAGTTTCAAAAGAGGAGTGCCTGCGCCTGTGCGCATGTGTCAGAGTGTGTGCTCATGTTTGGCACCATGGCTGTTTGTATATGCACAAAACGTGTGTGTCAGTACCGTATCCTTGCTGAGATCTGCTATTCTGCAGCACTGATATGGAGATTTGCAGTTGGATGTGTGTATGAAGGGAAGTTTATGCGCAGCGAGGATATTGTATATGTGCATGTCTGAAGGCATACATATAGTAATGAGAGAGGAGATGATGAGGAAGAGCAAGAGGCTGGTGATGGAGTGTTTTCAAGTGCCGTCTGCGGGAAGCCTTGACTTGTTTGTTTGAAGGGAGGATTATCATTTGAATGAACTGCATGAACTCAGAGTTAAAGCGTGGCAGTTTGAGAAACAGAGGTCATGAACTAGTAGATTGAATAATTGCCTCAGTTTTCTGTGCTCACTGCAAAGTAAAACATCAAGTGGGTGGTCTAAACCCATACAAATGGAGATGAAAACATCCATAAAGAAGAAGCGGTGGATTTTCTCATTGAAATAGTTGCTGTTGTATAATCATTTGTAATGAAAAGTTATATGGCAGAGAAAAAAATAGGTTATTTTTGTCACGGGTTTTCACGGATAGGACCCAAACGCAAGACCACAGGAGACAGAGTCCGATGTAACGGATTTTATTTTGAAGGTGTGTGAAGGTGTGGAGCCCGTGGTCCGACACCAGAGGGCAGGCGGATTGACGGTGTGAGTCCCGTGGCTCGACACCGGAGAGTACGCAGATCGACCAGTACTCTACACCCGTAGCAGAGAGGAGAGAGATTAGTTCAGGAAGGAACAACGGGGTTCAACTTACGGCACGGTGGTGGAGGCTACCAAGGCAGAAGACAACATGGACTGACAACCCAGGCCTGCAAGACCAGGGTTGATATGCTGCTGGGTAATGAGCCAGATTGTCTGCAGCTGTGCATCCATCAGGGCGGTGGCAATGGGAGGTGTCTGGAGGCAGGCCCGAGAAAACAACACCAAGCACATGGCACAACAAAACAAACAGGGGAAAGACAGACACATGACGAGAGGAGATTGGGGGGAAACAGAGGTTAACACACAATGGGTCAGACAGGGATCCTGACAATTTTGACAGGGAAAGCAGATACTTCAATGGAAAACATGTCACATTACTGTGGAGTACACTGCAGAGGATAGCTGTTGTTAAATTTGCTAAAAAGTGCAGTTTATAAATGTTGTAATAACTGAGTCTCTTCATTTCCTAATTAACTTATCATGTATTCTGTGTTTTTATTGTCAATAATGCCTCTTCACAATCCCCTATGTTCAATATGATAAGCCACTGAGCTGCCAAGTCTCACGTAACTTTGAAGAGACAATACATTTGACCTTAAAACCGATCCCAGGTTAATTAACACATGGTGGTTTGTTACAGCTCATTAATCATTCCCAGCTTGGGCTCCTTGGCTTGCTGCAATTTACTCTCATTGGTTTAATTGAGATTTCTTATGAGTGAAATACAATGACAACAGGATGTCTTGTGGATTATTGATTGTTTTGTCTAGTCTTTCCACTGTCCCTGCTAATCTTCAAGCATTTCTGCTCCATCTTCATGTCCAGACTCTTCTCTTTTCTTCACGATACCCCACAATGTTCACCATTTGTCCTTCCCCTTATCTTCCACCTCTTAATCCCTCTCTATTCTTCCCTCCACCTCGGTCTTCTCTCTCCCTCTATCATTCAGTTGCCAGGTGTTATTTTGGAGTAATGATAGTCTGCTATGTGGTCTCACAGCTCTGGGTTATTAGATCCAATATCATTTCTAAAGCAATAAATGGGAGATAGTACTTGTGTGTATTTTATTCTTTGTATTTCTTTTTTTCATTACTCCCAGAACGTATTAACAAGCTTACTTTTTATCCTTACAGGCTCAAGCTTAATTACATTCAGGGAAACGTCACTATCAGCCATGGAGCAGAATAAGTAACGAAGGCTTTTTTGATTAAGACCAAAGTTTCTGTTTTGGGTTTCATTTTTTATTAGTTAATATGTGGATTCTCGGTGATATCAGTCATGACTGCAAGCTGGGATGTATTTTTCAATAACCTCATATTCACATGGAAGTTTAAGCTCTCAAAATCCAGGATGGTGAATATTTAGCAAGTAAAATGTCAAATAGGAATATGACATTAACCTTCTAATATTGAAACACTATGCAAGTTATCAACATATTATTTTTTTCCTTCCAACTGGAGCCTCTGTATGTGCTTGTGTTTGTGTGTGCATTTTTGGTCAGGAAGGTCAGTATATCTCATCATCAATTGCATCTTTTTGTCAACACATGCAAACACACGGAAAAAACAATTCTAGCACGGTTCCACTTCACTTAGCTTGGTAATATTTACTTTATAAATTGAAGCTCCAGTGCCAAACAAAATGGTATTTCATAAATACTGTATGAGGGCTGACATACAGTATGCACCAGTCTTCTTGATTATATGTCATGTAGCTATCATGCAACTGTTTCAAGAGGCACATACGTAAGTCTGTTCATCAAGATACAAGTATAGAGATGCCAGCCGGTTCAGATATTTCAGCAACCCAATGTAGTCTTATTTTGAGACGGGCAATTGTACATGAGAGGAAATATATCCCAGCCAACTTTCTGTCTAAAATCAAAAGTGGGGATTAAAGACAGACATCATTCTATAGCCCTTTGCATGGTAGCAGTTTCAAAAGTTAGAATGCAGTAACTATTTAGTAGATAATGAAGAATTTAACAAATAATATGTCAAACAAATACATGATTTTCCACCAGGACACCGGTGTTCTAGACTGGTGTTGAGTTATTTTGGAGATACGTTAGTGATATTTGTGACGTGTATTCAAATCTCTTTTTTTTTCTTGTTGTCAGGATCCCTGTCAGACCAGGCACCTCCCATGGCCACACAGCTGCAGCCACTCCAGCCGATTACCTCCTGCAGGCTGACACACCAGACTCAGGTCCCACTAACGCTTTCCCTGGCACTATATAAACTCTGGTCCTGCAGGCTGGGGTTGTCAGGTCGTACCGTCTTTCACCCGCTTCAACCCCATTGCATCTTCTGCCTCGAGCGCCTGCCTCCGGTGTCCGGCGGTCCGGGAATTCCCCGTGCCCTCCGTGGTGTTAACGGACTACACACCGCCGCTCTGCCCTCCG
>NW_022280119.1:642324-701649 GCF_004355925.1 Anarrhichthys ocellatus
TGCCCTCCGTGGTGTTAACGGACTACACACCGCCGCTCTGCCCTCCGTGGTGTTAACGGACTACACACCGCCGCTCTGCCCTCCGTTGTGTTAGCAGACTACACACGCCGTCAAGTTGCCAGCCCTCGGTGTCGAGCCACGGGACTCACACCGTCGATCTGCCTACTCTCTGGTGTCGGACCACGGGCTCCACACCTTCACACACCTTTATTCAGGCTAAATAAAACCTGTTTATTCCAACTTCTGTCTCCTGTGGTCTTGCTATTGGGTCCTAACCGTGAACTCCCGTGACACTTGTCATGGCTCTGGCCTCCCATTGGAATCCATTGTGATTGATGGGAATCCAATCATAACCACAGCTTTGGCATTTGCAAAGACACAAGCAATACACTTTTCAGAGAGAGTTGTCAGAGTGACCTTTCAAGCCTCCAGGTTTTCTTTTAACCATTAACATTTTTTTATTTTTATCAGTGACCACACCTGATATATTAGGGGAATCTTAGGTAACTCAGTTGCATGTAGAGAATTCTGTCCTCTCTTGCCGAACAGGTGTGTAGACGATGCAGTCAACATGGCCCTTGACTTCATCCTCCAGCATCTGGACGCCTCAGGAACCTACGCCAGGATCCTGTTTGTAGACTTCAACTCTGCCTTCAACACCATCATCCCATCTCTGCTGCAGGACAAGCTCTCCCAGCTGCACGTGCCCGACTGTCTGTGGACTGTGGTTCACAGACTACCTGTCTAAAAGGAAGCAGTATGTGAAGCTATCTCTGATTCTTAGACCATCACCACCGGTTCCCCTCAAGGGTGCGTTCTTTCCCCTCTGCTCTTCACCCTGTATACCAACAGCAGCACCTCCAGTCATCAGTCTGTCAAGCACCTGAAGTTCACAGATGACACCACCCTCATTGGACTCATCTCTGGTGGGGAAGAGTCCGCCTACAGGTGGGAGTTTGACCATCTGGCGACCTCGTCTGACTAACAACTTGGAGATCAATGCTCTAAAGATAGTGGAGGTGGTTTTGGATTTCCCCTCCTGCTCCTATCACCCTGTGTGACATCCTGGTGGCCACTGTGGAGTCCTTCCACTTCCTGGGCTCCATCATTACCCAGCACCTCAAGTGGGAGCTTAACATCAGCTCCATCACAAAGACGACTCAGCAGAGGATGTACTTCCTGAGGGAGCTGAAGAAGGTTAACCTGCCAAAGGCAATGATGGTGCACTTCTACACCGTCATCATTGAGTCCATCCTCACCTCCTCCCTCTCATCATCTGGTACGCTGCAGCCACTGTCAAGGACAAGGGCAGACTGCAACGTATCATTCGCTCTGCTGAAACGCTGATTGGCTGTAATCTGCCGTCTCTCCATGACTTGTTCGCCTCTAGGTCTTTGAGGCGGGCAAGGAAGATTGTAGCTGACCCCTCTCACCCTGGACACATGTTTCATGGTAAACATTTGCTTCAGAATATAGATACGACAGGTACAATATTGGTGAATCAAATAATCGCTACCTTAATACTCTATACCCGTCTGGTCTTTATTAACACTCCATTTATTAGCATGATGTCAACAGCTGGCGTAGTGCATGGAAACATTCACTCTACAATGGAGAGAAAATGAGTAAGAGGCAGAAAAAGAATAATTAAAAATGTGAAAGAAGTGAGAGACTAAAAGAGGAAGGATGGGAAGTGTGACAGTACACATGTTGAATCAGAGAAAGACCGAAATAAATGGTTTTAATTTTCGTTATATAAACTCCACCAGTTATGAAATACTAACAATGACTGGGGAGCGTTAATGCAGTGTTATAATCAATAAATAAGTCTTCTGATGCATATCGAAAAAAAGTGCATCTTACTTGTACATGCTAAAAATGTGATTTTTGTTTCAATACCTTACTAGTGCAAGGATAATGCAAAACAGAGGCTATGTAAGTACTGCATATTCCACTGTTATGCTTAATCCTACATTTTTTTATTAATATCAACTCAAAGACAGAAGTATATTAAAAATGAATATGATCCTGTTAATGGCCTCCATATTTTGCAGAATACCCTGAAGTATTTATGCAGGCTATGAATGACTTTAAGCACAGCGTCTTTATGAATAGATAACACCAATACTTTTACTTTTAGAATAATAAACCATAAACCATTACTGGGGCTGAGTAACCTGTGATTGTGCCATGAGAAAAATGTCATTGTTTTAGCTGATCACAGCGTTAATGCTTTGCATATTGTAACCTTTTCAGCATCCATCTTATATGCACTTAATGGACATTTGTATGGACATGGGTGATGCCGATCTGATGAAGTTATGTGTCGGCATTGTTGTATTGCCACCGGTACAATATGGATTCACAATGAATGGATGTATCTTCAATGGTCTTCATGAAATTAGCTATTAAGGAATTGTGAAAAAAAACGGGTTAATTTACTAACAAAGAACGTAGCAATGCTGTGTAACGATTTTGCTTTGTCCTCGAGTCATAAAACTTAATTAAACCAAATGTTTGATGAACTGTCAGTGGTCATTTACAGAACAAGACAAAAATTGAGATACAAGGTTTCTACATAAAACTGACAATGAAGAAAAAATACCACAAACCATTCCGAAGCTTACTTTTTTCTTCTCATGAATACTGATGTGAACTACAATCCATTTGCAGCCGCACGTTTGCTCAGTCTGCAATTTATGATTCAAGCTGTAACTACCTCATTTGATCCCATCCTTGTTATGCTAATTTCCTCTCACAATGGTAGCAAATCAGTTTGATTTAACTGTGCAAACTGTGTGAGTTGAGGACTGTGTGTGTGTGTGGCATTTGGGAGGAGTGGTTGCTACCATTGCTGTGCCTGTGTGTCTGAATGTGTTAGCGTACACACGTGTGTGCATATGTGTGTGTGTGTCGTACAGCATACAGTTGTCAGAGAAGTGAGAGGTGTTTTTGTGCCAAAGCCAAAGCTCCCAATCTGCATTTTGATGTCATTAGCTTGCCACATCAAGCTGCTTCAGTGGTACTTTAAACCCAGATTGTGTTTTCAAGAGCACTAAACAGAATATGAAATGAAAGGCTTGAAAAGCGTTGAAAAGACCCTTATAATGAAATCACAATTTATTTTAGATATTGGTTGTTTAGTATTCTAAATTTTGGTGAGAATTGTTTTTCTAAAATCATTATAGTGACAATTTGAAAAATAAATATTGACTCATTTGCAGTGAGAGTAATCGTGCACTCTTTTTTTTATCACACACAGGCAGTGGTCTTTCTGTTCAGGTCAAATCACATCAGTCCTGCACTAGTCATATCCAGGGATATATAAACAGACGAAAAACAACACAAAATTATCTCCACAATGAACATGTGCAAAGACTCCTCACATTTCATAACCTGACATCACTCACGTTGTACAACACAATACAACTGAAACTGAGTGTGAGTGTGAGAGAGAGAGAGAGAGAGAGAGAGAGAGAGAGAGAGAGAGAGAGAGTACAGGTGTTTTATGCTTAAGTCTTTCCTGCTGGGATCTCTGGAGCATGACACTGAGGGTAAACAAACCAAAGAGGCAGACGGTGATTGAGTTAGTAGGCAAGTGATAGTTTCTCTCTCTGTGTCTAACTGACAGCTGGACGCCTGGAGCAGAGTCAGGGTATATCACTTTGAATAGTTTTAGCCAGTGTTGCCTCATATTTTGATCTTCCCACTTAATCCGGTAATGTTGATTTTAACACTAGCTTTGCCTTCCATCGCACACACACACACACAATAACCTAGCCATTCAACCTTGGATGTGGACGAGGTTCTTCACCTAAAGGGCATCAGCAGCTCTCCTTCTCATTTCTTCAGCTTCTACAGCGAACAGTGGACCTGCTGACATTCCTTCTGCTCACTGCTTCAGATGTAAAAAAAACCAACAACAACTGTAAGACACCATCTTATCTTCTTTCATGGAACGTGTGTTACATACATCTGACGTCCCACTATGTTAGGTAGAAGCTGAAAGCAGTTGAGGAGGTATTGTAGCGAGAGCCCCTTCAGATCAAGACTACCATATCTGGCTTCACAGATTTCACACACTTGACAACAAGAGGGGGGGTGGCATGTCACAACAGGATATTCGGTGTGGAAGTTCAGCAGCCAACCTTATACTGCTGTGTTCATGTCAAATGTGTCCCACTTTGAATAGTTTAAAAGAAGAAGCACACCAGGCCTATTGCCCTAATCACTTTAGATGTCCAACATATCTGGGTAAGCAATATCACCCTTCATCCAAATGACTGGAAGGATCTGCTGAATGCTTTCTCTGTCCCACAAGAAATAACCTTAATCAAATACCATATTTCTATAGCATCTACTCTGCCTCTGTGTCTCCTTTTGTCACTGAAGATACAGTACAAGTCAGTCAGTCAATCAATCACTTTATTTCCCCCAGATAATCCACAGAGTGGCTTTATGCGCTTTGTGCATAGTAAAAACAACGATGAAACAATTAAAACTTAATTCACTAAATAAAATAAAAATAACTGTCAGACACAATGCCTGGGTCATATTATTTCAAAAGGTTTAGCTGCATTCTAGCATTATGTTAAAATCGACTGCCTTTTTTCAGTATCTCTCTGTCTCTGAGTTTCCTACAACCTAAATCTAACGAGTTTCCTATTTTCCCCTCCTCTACTTCTCTTTCTCTCTCACTCTGTAAATCAATTTTGGGCTTGAGGCTGCCGTGCCTTGCAGCCATCTCTCTCTTTGAAAGCGTTCCCACCGCTGTATGTGTGTGTGATAGCACCAACCACAGCTCAACAGGAAGCGAAGCCAGATTTCAAACTTCTTTGTAAGATTTTGGTTCAAACTCAGCGCTGTAGTAGCCAAAACGACAACTTAAAGACTCAGACACATACACACACACACACTCACGCACGCACACACACGCACACATAGCTTTGAACCATGGGGATGTGAAACGAGGAGTTTTGTTCTCCTGCTACACATGTGTAGGCTTAGCATTAAAGAGACTGACAGACAGAAGGAGAGAAAAAGATAGGCAGCGCTTTGAAAGCAGATGCACCTAAAGGGAATGTCCTTCAAAGAGTTTGTTGCACAAAGCATTTCGATAAAAAAGTGTTTAAGACAGAGAAGAGAGAGACAATTGTGCATAAATATGAGAGATGATGAGCTGATTTCCACATTTTGTAGTTGCTGTCTCTCTTTCTCTCTCTCTCTCCCTCTCTCTCTCTCTCTCCCTCTCTCTCTCTCACACACACAAACACATGACCTTTCCTGTGTGAGCCTGTCAGTGGAGACAACGTGGGAGTCCGAGCTCAAACATGACAGGATCTGTGAAACTACTTTAATTAAACTGTAATTTTAAAAAAAGTAAACTCCTTCTCTTTTAATATGAATCTAGGGTTAGAGTAGAATCTGTGTGTTAAACCGCTGGCACATCAACAACGCATCTTTACACAATTCTGTTATAAGAGAGCGTTTACTGTTGATGGCAGGTATACTGTATATTTGAGCATTATCTACTGTCCCCTCTGTACTCTCTGGCCTGTGTTATGACTGAAAGAGATCAACTTATATCGTTCCATCTGACTTGACCATAATTTATAAACTCTAAGATTATCTGTGCCAAACAGTTGTCAATCATGGCCTGGTCCTCAAAAACAACTGGCTTCACCAGGTTAAGTATGCATAGGAAAACTGCTGCGAATGCACCTCTCAAAGCCTTATACTAAACCCTCAGTGCTATTCTAAACTGCAGCGGTAAACAAATGCATGGAAAAGCCTGCAATAACTGAGCGTGGAATGTAACTCATAAGCCGGCATCGTAGCCACCTGTCTTGCAAGTGATCCCAGACTTTGAACTCACATTAGAAGACTGAAGTCAAGACCTCACAGTGGGTCATGCTTGGTTAACCGTCTATGGTCCATCTCATGTGAAATAGCTCCACCTGTTGACTGATGACTGTACAGCTGGTGAATGGTTTACTGTTGGATATACTGTACAATACAGCCACAGTCGTGTACAGTAATGCAACTGTAAAGTGCCCACATTTGCAGTTGGCTTTTAAAAGAAGACAAAGTGCTATTCTTCTCAGAGTGGGCACACTGACATGAAAGATAACTACAGCTGCATGCAAGAACAAAACAATCTGGTGCTTTGTGTGTCTACAAATGTCTTGGCACACGCAAATATCTCACTGATGACTCAGAGTCCACTTTGCCCACTCAATTTGCAGGGGTAACACTTACTTTTCAACCCATTTACAACTGTGGTATCCAGCAGGATAATTGCTGCATCAGCTGTGTGTTTACCTGTGATTCTGCATTTTTAGATTGTTTAATGGTATTTAGTCAATAGATAATCCCAAGTCTAGATTTATATACGTATATATATATATTAATATTTTGGAAAACATAATGCATTATTGATGAAGGATTACCAGATTCTACCTTCACTTTAGATTACATAAATATTCCACTGCAATACCCAACCAAACCCTTATTAGCTTTTTTTCAAATATAACATGATTACAAGGAGAGCCGATGTGCCAAATGATCAAAACTCCAACCTGGATTGGTTGACAAAGTACAAGTGCTCTGATAGTTTTTTTTAACCCTTATTCCTGTTTGCCACTGGTTTCCCTGAAGAGATGTGTCTGCCAGTGAGACACTAAGATGAATAAAAGCTGCCATAAAACGTAACAAATGTGCTTCTGATGATTTTCTATTGAGATTATGAAATGTGAACTTTGAAGTTATAACATTAAGTCAAAGCATGACATCATGACATGCTCTGGCAGGCGTTGATGTCAGATTTTCTGCCACAGTGTTTAAAGTCGGTGAGCCCCAGTGGGTGGAAATGATTTCACAAGATTACCTGAATATAATGAGCTGATATATCTGTGAGTAGATAAGATCTTTTCCTTAAAATATCATTCTAATGATAGTTTTTTCTCTTTTTCATACAGTATACACAGAGGAGAATAACTGAAGTTTAAGAAGCCAGAAAAGATAAGCTTGTGATTTATGTCACAATGCTGCACTGTGAAATATATGGCTTGTATTTTAACATGTCAAACTACGGTAATGGGTATCCTTCAAATATCTTTCAGCAGTAATATGACCTGGCCAACCTATATACATTGCCAATTGACCTTATGATCCTAACCTTTAGGATCATCTTTCACAAAGACCTCCCAGGCAAGTGGTAGGCACCGAAATCCACTGTGTGTTTGGGTCTTTTTTTATAGTCTCATTAGACCTGCTGTGCTGTTAATGTTAAATGCTTACAGATGAGTCTCATGAATTCCTTTTAGCTACTTGGACTACAGATATCAGTCAACTAGTTCATATTTGTTTTACACTTTACAAAGCTACAATCATTAGGAGGGGTTTTCTGTTTCAGTTCTCTTGATTTACACCTAGATTATGAAATAATACGCTTGCTGTGATATAGCCTTTTCTTGCATTTTTACTTGACTTGCATATTTTAAATAATGAAGAGTTTAGGTTCTGTAGTTTAAACAGACCATGGAAAACACTTATTAAACACTTCACAAAAGAAGTTAACGGCACTGTGTCCCATATTTCCCATCTTCCCTTACTGACTCATTAGGCCCCTGCTGCTTTATTAAACCTACATGTAAATACTCACAGCTGAGAGTTTTAAACTGAAACATGTAACTTATGAAGTGTTCTGTTTAAATGTTCTCATCACTCGTGTGTATGGGGTTGTGTGCAGTATTAAAAAGCAAATGTGTAAGAAATACCATACAGCCAAAAGCAAGGACGTATAAATGAGTTTTGTCAAGAAAGGACATAACAACAGCTAAGACAACCTGGTCTCACCCCAGAGTGTCAAATACTGACGTTCTGGCAGTGCCCCTCAGCGTCTTGAACACACAAGGCACCGTTTAGCGTTTTTATGAAACGCACCGGGCTTTAAACTAACTCCAATGTAAACCCATCTGTGTCATTATTAGACGCTTAGAGCAACTGACGTTGTATTTAAAGAGCAATAGTCCTTGAAGGGTGGGTGGGTTTGGTAATGGTGGTGGATAGGGCAAACAAACACAGGACTTTAACTCGGGAAGCCAGCGTTCGTGTCCTGTGTGAAACCAAAGGATGAGTGTTTTTTTACTGACAGCGCTATACCACAAAGTCTCATGACGTTATGTCCCTATCTTACGTTACATTACAAGCGCAGTTATTTTTAGCCTTTTATCTGGCCTTAGGTGGTTTTGTTGCCTCAACCAAACAACCTTAACCACGCATGACGACGTTAACTGCAACCGTTTCATAGCGTTAACCAAGCATGAACCTTCAGCATCAACATAGTATGCTACAAGCCTTCCTCAACTATAATGACACCAGCCGCTTCTGCCCAAACAGGCAACATATGACTATTAGGGATGAGATCACGTTGGTTATGACGGAGGCAATTTGAGGATGTGTGGGCCACAGCAGCAAATGGATTGTCAGGATCAGTACCACAGCTGGACTGAGGTCCCGACTTTGCCCACAGCCCACAAATCCAATTCTTAAACCTGTGTGTAGCTAAATCACACAAGTTGCTTTTCTGACTGGAGACTAAAATGCACTACCGATAAAATCAGTTCCAACATACAGATCCCACTACAGCATTTCATAGCCTCATGTCCGAAGTCTTAGGGGCTGCACCAGAACTCTCAGCAAACATAGCAGCCTGCTAACACTCAGTTGTACAATTCTTTCTCCATGTCTGTATATCAGGCTCACACGCCAACTCTTTTTTGTTTTTGTTTTTTTAACTACACACAAAGTAGACTTAGTTGTATTGATGCAGATGTTGTGTAAGCATCAGAATCATAATTTATTTCCACAGGAAGATGTTGAGTGATGATTTTCCAACCGACTGTAAGAAGCTGAACGCATTTTAGCTGTGCAAAAGTTTAGTACAACAGACTGAAAGGGCTGAGAGATGTCAACTAGGAATAATACAACACATAATATGTCAAATCATACGCCTGTAAATTTGTGGACCAAATAATAAGGGTGAGTTAGAAAGAAAGAAAACCAAAAGAGGTATGCACAAAATGCAAAATAGGCCTAACCAGGCTTCTGAAATGTCAATGAAAACTCCAACATGAAAACTGTAAACCACATGTTGATATGCATGACTTGAAGTCTCATTCCTCTCACACACTTTCTCACACATATAGACACAGGTACGGTTGGGTGTTTCAGTTATCCAGATGTGGTGCTGTAAGGTCCAAAGGGACAGAAAGGAATGTAGAGTTGGTTTTGGACATACAGAGGGGCCTCTGTGCTGCTCAACTATCCCCAACCCTGTAGTGTGTAGATGGAAATACCTAGGTCTAAATGTGTGTGTGTGTGTGTGTGTGTGTGTGTGTAAACTGTATGTGCATGTGTATGATTGCTTGCATGCATACACAAGCAGACAATTTCTCTCTTTCATGTGCACACACAAGCACACACACGTGCCCTTGCATATGACCCTTAGTGGCCTGTGAAGGGATTAAACCACAGCAGGGTGCTATGGCTGTCAACCTATCCTCAGTGCCTAACATGCACATGTGCGGGTGCACACACACACATGCACATACACTCACACAGTAGTTGTCATCCTGTCCTCCACCTCTGTAACCTCTTCCACAGGCTTGCAGATGTTTCCTGAGACCAAAGTCTATGAGAACTAAAGCAAGACTTGCACATTGTTGTCAGAATGTTACTGTCCTGTTCACTTCTACAAGGTACACCAAAAGAAAACTGACTCAATCGTAAAAGCTGCATCACAATCAGGTAGTTTTTTTTTATTGAGGGCTGTCTCAAAAACTGCCTTCATGTTTTTACAGTATAAGACTCTTATCTTGTGTTTTAGAGAAAAACTAATTATTTGAATGTATTGTCCATTCTATGGCATCAATTAGTTGGACTGTTTCTCTGTAAAGTCCTTGTTTTGTGATGCATTGTATTACTATCTTATGATTGAATGATTACTGCTGCAAACTCTGCATCACAGCCACTCAACCCACTCAGCTTCAAACATGATGATGGTGCCACCTAGAGGTACATTTGCATGCTCTTGATGAATGAGCTCGCACAGATTACAAGTTTTCTACAAGGCTGTGCATAAAAGATACAATACAGTGATCAGCCTTTGATCACTTTTTACATCATGTTGAGTATACAGAAGTTTTATTATACTTTGGTATACTGTGGTTAATCATTCTGGGGGAAACAAAACGGACAGTAATGGATATATATTTATCTATATATTTTAATATTACATTACAAATCCAACAATTTTAAATTCAAATCGATACATAAAGTGAGACTACATGCACAATGTGTAATCACAAGATTACTTCTTTTATGTTTCTCCCATCAATTGCATACCTCATACTGAGTTAACAAATGAGATGTCTGTCATTAGTCCTAATTTACCTGTTAATTGTAATTAGTAATTCAAATCTGTCTCTCTCAAATGCCTGCGTGGGCACCCACCCACATGCACGCACACACGTACACACACACACACACACACACACACACACACACACACATAGTCTTCCTTGTTCACTGTCTTTCTGGGCTCCAGAGATAGGATGACCCCCCTAGTGTGTAACAATGTGTGTTGGAGCTAACAGCATTTCTGGGGGTTGCTGTTGTGTGCATGTGCGTGTGCGTGTGCGAGTGTGTGTGTGATGTATGTATGTGTGTGTGTGTGTGTGTGTGTGTGTGTGAGTGTGTGTGTGTGTGTGTGTGTGTGTGTGTGTGTGTGTGTGTGTGTTTTCATGCATCTCTTGGGGTACCCCAGCTGAAGTCAGCTGTATATCACAGCAATATCCCATGGGTAACTTCAAAGTCGCCGTATGCTCGGTTCAGGCTATTTATGACACAGTCACAGGAAGGACACATGTGTTTATGCTGGGCTTTGTGTAACAAAACCTGGACATATAATACTGCTCACCTTCCTACTGTCTCTATGTTCTTCTTTCAAGGATAGCATGACAGTAAGTCTTCTCAGCGAGATTTCGGATCTTAGAGGACCGCAGAGAAATCTCTCCGGCCCTGGACAGAAGAGGCCTTCATGCGTGCCGTATGTCCTTCACACAACTTAAAACTGAAATAACCGTGCTTTGAAAACAGTCTTGCCATAGAGAATTGGACTTTCTTCATTGTCTGGCTTTGTTTTTCACGTCTGCTCTAAAACTTTTCGACTGTCACTTGGGTGAGGATGAGATGAAAGAAAGAGAAGACACTGGATGGGGTGCGGGGACAGAAATAATCTTTAAATAAACATAATGCAAAGTGCTTTGCATCTGTACAGACTACATTTCTACAAGAAGGGGCAGTGTGGCTCCTCAAGAGCTGCAGACCACTGCCCTTTTCTGTCTTCATCTTGAGTTTTATTTACATTGTTTGCATTTTTGTTTTCTTTCAGCATGAGATTAAGGTAGATTTAATACCATTTGTGTTTGTGCCCGTTTCACGCTATTCCGCGGACCAAGAGTTTGTGGCGGTAACGCGGTAGTAAAGTGCCAATGAACTTGGTGAAGAAGAAGACTGATATCAAGTAATCAAGCATGTAGACAATGCAAGATATAAAACATCTAAATATTTGCAAGTGTCTTTTGAAGAAAGAAAATATTTGCAATAACACATTGCTTAGACCTCAAGGATACGCACAGTGTGGTTTGGTGAGAAACAATGAATGTAAACATGACTTTTGTTTGTTTACAAGGAAATAGAGGACACCTTTAATGTCAGTGCCAAGAACAGTTTACTTTAGTTTTGTGGCTGGATGAAATCCTGGATGTTTAGGGTGAAGTCACCTTTATAGACTTCTATCCGAATCTGCTATTTTGTTTTGAGAATACATGATGCCACCCAAATTATGTTTTTGAATCATTAACACCTTCGATGTCTGTGTTACAAGAATGTAGCACTTTTCTCTCTTTTCACTGGAAATAAATGTTGCCTTTAAATCCAAGCAGCATTTATGTTTCTTTCAAAACTATCAAATGTAATTTCTCGGAGACAAGACTATGAATTTGATACAAGCACCCGCAGGCAGCAAGTGGTAGGGTTGGTGTATGGCATTGCAGGATTTTGGGTGGTTGTAGTGCTTTGGATGAGTTGCATGGGCTGACAATTGTATCATGTTGGGATGTTGCGCAATTTTTAATGAGAGCGACATGCAGTGGTCATACAGTGGATTTATTTTATGTGAAGTATTTCTTTGTTACTATTTATAATAGAAATAACTTTAAATTTCCCAAAAATAGCTTTACACTAAACTGCAGAACATTCATTGTTACAGCATTTGCAAACTCAAAACATCATACACATTACTCCCAAGCTCTCACATTCACTCCCCCTCCCACCCTCTGTCTCTCCTTCTGTCGGTTCCTGTGTGACAGAGTCAGTAACACCACAGCAGGAGGTGAAAGAAGGAGAGCTGGAGGCAGGAAGAGAGAGGTGGAGGGAGGGAGGTGGTGCAAAAGTGGAGCACAAAATCACGCTTGACATTAGAACTGAGCAATGCAGAAACGTGTGACACCGCAAAAAAAGGGAGAAGGGAAGAATTTTCACTAAGTGCTTCTGTATGTGCGACAGAGTGTGAGTCTCTCCTAATAACTGCGTGCATGTGTGTGTCATTGTGCAAATAAGTGTGTGTGTGTGTGAGTGTGTGTGTGTGTGTCTGTGTGCACACTGAGCGGGGTGCCAGGCAGCAGCAGCTGGGAAGGCCTTCCTCTGTTCTCCTGTCATCAATAAATGATCAGAGTGGGCCATCTGGAGAGAGGGAACCACCAACCACCAGGACCTGGCACTGAACGAAAGACAGAGAAAAAGAGAGAGAATGTGTGGATAGATGGAAGGGGACGGAGAAGAAAGCAGGGGGAGATGGGAGAGAGAGGGAGCGAGGGGAGAGGAAAGAATAGAATTACTGTAAATTTACACAGGATGGCAACAAAAGAGACATGCCTTGTATTTGTGTTCATGTGTGTCTTCAAAATGTACCCGTTCATGTGAAAAGACAATTTTGGATGTACAGTAAGAACTGTACAAGGAGACAGACAAGGATGCAAAGAGAAGAGAGGAAGACAGGAAATGCAGAGAAGACAGGCAGGAGAGGATGGCATGAGATGTCAGGAAACGCTAAGGGCAACCCCTCCTGATGTTGAGCCTAATGGCACGCACAAACACAAACACACACACACACACACACACACACACAAACACAAACACACACATACACAAAAAGGACACAAGATTATTTTGACTTGTTTCATTTCCTGAGCTAAAATGGAACAAAATATTAAGACAGTTTGAAGCGTAATCTTGAGTTACAATTTACCAGTGTGTTTTTTAGTATTTAATACATTCAATAAGCCATTTATGTTATGAATTAAATTCTGCCTTGCACTACATTTACAATTGATTTTATTGTTCAAAGCACATCATACTACAATAAGCGATCAGAAGACAGTTTCTGGAACCATCTGGTGTCAGAGAGACAAAATATGTAAACAATGTAATTCTCACCTAAACCAAAGAGGGGAATCAGATTTTTTTTCAGAAGTAAGTATGCGATTTTTTTAATACCCACATACGTATATTTTACCCAGTCACTATATTATTTATTCATTCACACATATTCCATATTCACTTATTCCTAGTTAGGGTCACAGACAGGCTATTGGCTATCCCAGGCAGCACACACCGAGCAGAAGGCAGGGAAACACATTCATGCAAATTCACACCTTTAGGCAATTTACTGCCCTCAGTTCACCTTACTTGCTTTTCAGTGGATGGTGAGTGGACACTGGAGCACCTGAAGGAAACCCATGCAAACATAACAATGCTGATAAATGACCAGTGCCATTTCAAGTGTAACCTCTGGTGCGGTGTCTGGATCACCTCCAGCAACTGTATCAGCAACTGATGGCAGATAGTCCTCTCTGGGCCGAATCTTCCTCTGTCCGTTCATAGCCAGCACTCCTGAAGTCTTTTCAACCACCACCCTAATTTCCCTTCGGCATGCATAGTCACAAATCATATCTAGAACGTGAAAGAATTGTTGTCACTGCTTTCCATTTAAATGAAAATAGACAAGTGTTTTGCTTTACCTCATCGATACGAAGTAAATGTAGAATGACGACACCATTTAGGTTTAGATTGGTTCCCTTTAAGCCTCACTTTCACTTTGTACCCATTGGCATACATAATTACAATCTCCCATTTATCTCTTTATTTATTTAAAGAGATGGACCTTCAGTTATTGCGTAGCAACTCAAATTCAGCCAGAGCAAACCCCAGCACCGGGGTCACAGCGGGCTGGTGGCCAGCTGTTATGGGGTGCCTCAAAACCGGCTAGGCCATTGCTTACTTAATTGTGAACAGTCTGCTGGTAAAATTGGTAAAATCATAGTTAATCGTCCATTTAGTTGGCAGTAGGTAGTACATACTGATTGAGTATGTAGTGTGCAGTAGTGTGTGTGTGTGTGTGTGGGGGGCATGAAACCATCCTGTTAGTAGGGCAAAAACGTAGACAATTAAAGTTGCGTTGGCAGAGTGGTGCTGCTCACGTTAGCTAGCCACTCGTGCTCGTTAACTCCAGGGCAGTGAAGTTTGGTTGTAAAGTTCTCCAGCATTCACGAAGCATTAGCAGGCTGAGCAGCCAAAGTGAACTGCAGTCAATGAGCCGCGGCCTGCCCGCTGCGGACGCTATGCTGGACTCTGCAGATCCTTGAAGCCTCCCCCAGAGTGCTGTTCGCTGTATAATCAGGGTGTACTAATATTGATCTTGTTGCATGTTTAAATCGTACCACTCCCTTTGGTCTGCAGCAAAACACCTGCCAACTGTGAGGTAGATCAGATAAGCGGTCCTTGAGATCTGGAAAGGACACCCAGGTAGAAGTCCCTTGCTTTATAGTTAGAAACAGTTAGAATGTCTTGTTGTTATAAAAATAACTATTAATCAAGGATAAGTGGGAGTAGTGTAAGTTAATCATCTTTCTGCTACACCAGCAACATTAAATACTGTAACATGTGTCTAACACAAGGGTAATAGGTGGAAAGTCATTTACTGATATGTTTTGAGAGTCACCAGAGCATTCACACTATATTAGCAGAAATTCTTCATCTAGTCTCCACAGCAACATTGACATCAGTGGCCTTACTATTTTGAGGGTTCTGTACTTCCATGTATGCTGGAAGAACATGACACATATTCAGCATACTGTATCTTTTACAGTACACTTACAATTATACTTACGTGTGTTTCTCATCATTTTTTCACACTACTATTTGTAGAAATAATATGCAAATGCCGGACATGGTTTCTGTTAACTAATACAACTTTTACCAACCAGCTTCATGGGCGTTATCAACACCCTCTGGACTGGCATTAGGCTGATTTGCATGTAGTCCTGTAAAAAATTCAGATGGATGGCAGTCAGACTAATAATGTAACAAACATAAACAAAACAAAAGTAGTGTATTGTATCACATCCGGATTTTCTCTGGATATGGGAAACTTTAAATGCATTTGTAAGTGGAACATATGACTGTCAGAGGTCTCGTACATTTGAAAAGTTCTTCTCTACTTTCATTCCATTTTCATCTTGTCAATTATTTATAAAGCACTTTGAATTGCATTTGATTTGTTTGAAATGTGCTGTATAAATAAAGCTTGGTTGATTAATTGAGCTGCAAGACAAAATTAGCACATGCAATTATGACTTAGTGCAGCTGTAATATAATTCCACATATCTACCTTATTGTCTATATGAAAAAAATACCTTTTAAAGAAACAAATAAACAAAATGTATGACCATTATGAATAATCAAAGCTGCTGTTTAGCCACATGTCAGTATTTAAAATTATTCATGACCTTTTTCACATCATAAATAGGTATTTTATTATCCGAGGATTATTCTAGGCATATTTTGAAAGATATTTTTTGCTTAATTCACTAAAGTAATAAATGTATATTTATTTTTCATTAATACCATATTGTATATTATTTTGCTCATTACTGTGTTAATATACTGTATGTCTTTCATATGCACATTTATTTTATATATTTTATTGATAACATAAAAGCACATGGCCAGGCCTTGATTATATGATTATATGATTATATTATACTTTAATATGGAAATGTGTACATTTGTTCCCTACATTGTTATTTAACATAATCATTCTACAGTGGTCTACTGCTTACCCTGGAGATAAAACACTAAATTAGGAATTCATATTAAACATCCCCAAGCTATACTTAACAGCGAACCACTATATCTGAATGTGTGTCTACATGCTTGTATGTGTACAAGTATGCCTAATTTGAATATGCATGGTCATTTCAGATTGTATTTGACTCACCGTGTGACTAATTTGTGCTCCAATAAGTAGAATATTCCCCAGGCCATGTAACCTTGCCATTCTTAGCTTCTAAATAAGCTTTTATAATTCTTAGATGCTAAAAATGTGTGCAATGATTAGCCACTGTAATAAAATTAACCTATCAGAGCTCAGTATGGGTAAGCCAAGTATAGGTGAGCTACACAGCACGCAACAAGCAACTACAACATTATATGACAGAAACAAAGTAATAGAAGTTACATTCAATTCAATTTATTTCATAAAGCCCAAAATCACAAATCACAAATTTGCCTCAGAGGGCTTTTTATGCTGCAATTCTTACAAAGTATGGTAATCCTTTACATTTTTTTTTATTCTTAAAAGACCAAACACAGTAAGTGAAGGCTGTACATTGATTAGTAGCCACTTTATTACTGTTCCTGATTTGGGTGGGCCCATCTCTCCCATAAGAACAGACATTGTTTTTTAAAATGTAGACTGCTGAACAGCTATAAATATTCCGTAAATTCCATGCAGAGTCCAACTCACTCTCACTCCCAAGGTGTCAGATACCGCTTGGTCAGTACCCCTCGGTGTTGAAACTGACCGACCGAGGCACCCTTTAGCGCTTGTACAAGGCTTTCTAACTCCAAAGCAAACTCGTCAGAGTCAATATTAGAGGGTCAGAGGAAGTGACACAGTATAAAGAGCAAGAAAGTCCGGCAGGGCAAGGGGGGTGGTTGGACCAAGTCAACGCTGTTGTCTTTCACTTTGTTACTTAACGTTACATAACAGTTACAGTTACATACCAAACATAGTTTAACTGTATTTTTGTTAAATCAAATACATGGCTACAAGTATGTTGGTATATTCTGCACAACAAGCTGTATAAGTGACATGACCTCAGTGAAAAATAATATCTACTGCTTTTTTCTATCGAAACAGAAAGTGATACACTGAATAAGAATTAAATGTACATTACATATTACTGTAAGCTTAAAGTTTACATCAATATAAACTGGACACATCACAGTAATGTGTTGTCAACACTTTTTTGATGTATTATCTTTTCATCATCATCATCATCATCATGTTAACTGCAGTTAAAATATATACAACGGAACGCACCAACCCCGTCTGATTGTGGCCATCACTGCTAAGTATGAACATGATAAAAGTGTCATGTTTAAATTACTTCCCCTCTTTTCCTGTTTCATAGATAGCTAAGCTCTTTCAACGGTGGAAAAATGGCGTCTCTCCACTACAGATATATAGCACAGTAGTCTGGCACTTATCCAGGTACCAGCAATGATACGATGAATTGTCTTTATCCCTTAGTCTCCAGATTGGGTAATACAAAGACAGACATCTATCCACTAGGGATGAGCTTCACATAATGAAATCCTCTGTGGCTACTTAACCTGTCATTGCTGCTCTCTACCATGTGGGTGGAACATTGTAAAGCCCTCTAACCTTGTTCTCAGGTACGAGAGCCCGTCACAGACACAGAGGGCATAGGATGAATTAGACGATCTATCGGAGCCTTGGCAGTAATCATAAAAAGTATGCAATATAGTAAATGGGCAAAAGCGTTCAAAAAAACTGGTGTAGTCCTTTCAATATGGAGAATAACTCGTAAGAGGGGACTTTGTCAGGCTTCTTTAAAATCAGTGCAGGACTTTGGCTGAATGCTAAAGTATGACCAAAAACATCATAAAGTGAATGTTATGTTTTAGTTGATGTTCACACAATTATTTGTTGTTCACACCACGTGCCATTTAATGTAAAGCAAAGCATTGATGTTCTCCTCATCATCCAGCCTTCTCGTCATCCATCTCTCTTTTTGCATTCATTCCTCCTCTCCAATCTGTCTCTCATAAACACACTTCAGTAACACGCCATAAGCACCAGCAAGAGATCCTGCCATATTGTATACAGTCATAAATCACCTGTACTGTATGTGTATTAGTGAGTGCATATAACCTCAATAATAAATGAATTACTCACGCAAACCCAGTGCTTTCCAAACTATTTGCTGCAGCAGTGCCACTTGTAAGGTTTGAGAAACTCTTTGAACGATGTTATGCTGAAGGTATCATGTATCCGTTTCTTTTTTTCGGCGGGCGTTTTTTTCCCCTTCTCTCACCTTGCTGGTTGTGATCACTGACAGAAAGTGCTTTTTGAGTATTCACATGTGCGAGAGACCACCTGCCGAGAGAGCTGCTGTCGACAGCTTCACACACATGCACACAGACGCACATCTTAGAATGCCTGTGATGTAACCTCTACCCCTCCTTGTCAAGGAAAGGTATTTTATATAAATGTTTATGCAGGACAGAGAGGGTTTACCACCACCTCCTGTTTCCTCTTCTCTTTTAACAGAAAGCAAAAACCAGGACATTTGGAGTAAATCAAACAGCTTCAGATGTTTATTTCGGTACTCTGTGTTCTCATGGGTGTTTGGTAGACTTTCAAATAGTCTTTGATTAAATACTTTTTTTTTTAAGTCTGAATATGACAATGTGTACAGTGCTTCCATAGATAAAGGCGCAATTTGTCAAAATCAACAGATTTGTCTTTCATTCAACTTTTATATCTATCAAGGTTTGCTAGTAGTTTATCGCACAATCTTGTGTCATAGCTATTCATCAAGGCTATCTAAAACTGACATCTTGGCATAGGCTGCATTTACACCAGATCAGGCTTACTGGCTAAAATGCCAATCCTCCCACTATTTTAAGTGGGGGTAGTTTCTTTGGGTTGAGATGGTTGGCGTTGCAGAGGACGCCCCAAAAACAAAACGCAGCGGCGAAAAGTTTAAACAGAATCAACGTTCGAAGAAACACAATTCGGAGTCACAATAATGTGATCCAGAGCTGAACAACCCAGCCAAGAGGGAACAATAATACAATAATTGCTGTCCAGTCACCTGGTGTTTATGGGCCAGTAAGTGTCACTCCGACATTGCCGCACAACCCTGTGCTGCAACACCAACATTTTTCGTGAATGCAGCCTTACACTTGCCTACATTGCAGTTCAGTCAACCGAACACCAAAGCACTTGCAGGCTGCATGAGGAGCTTGTCCTGATAACTTGTCATGCCTATAAGAAGTCTAAGAGACAAGCTGAAACTCAATGGACACTTCCAAACTACCCTCTATAGCAGGGGTATTCAATTAAAATTCAACGAGGTCCATTTAGAGAGAATGTCCTCATGCAAAGGTCTAGCACATCACAATAATGCTTAACTTGCGCTATGATTTAGTCCTATGGAATTAGCCAACAGTTGTATTAAAGGCACATGCTTCATGTACATCAAGAAGTATTCATGTCATCTGCAGAAGTTCTCTGATGACTCTGCAGTGGTCGGGTGTATAAGGGACGGACGAGAGGAGGAGTACAGGACAGTAGTGGATGACTTTGTTGAGTGGGCCGGTAGAAATCACCTGCTTCTGAACGTGGCCAAGACAAGAGAGATGGTGGTCGACTTCAGGAGGAAGACGACGGCTCCACAACCGCTGAGAGTTCTGGGAGAGGATGTGGACATGGTGGAGAAGTACACGTTCCTGGGTGTCTCCATCAACAAAAGACTAAACTGGAAGACCAACATCAACGCTGTGTACAAGAAGGGGATGAGTCGACTATTCTTCTTGAGGAAACTTCGATCCTTCAACGTGTGCAGCAGGATGTTGGAGATGTTCTATCGGTCTGTTGTGGCCAGTGCACTGTACTTCTCTGTCGTCTGCTGGGGGAGCAGCAATGGAGCCGGAGACACCAACAGACTTAAACTGGTTAAGAAGACCGGCTCCATCATTGGCTGCAAACAAGACATTCTGGAAAAGGTGGTGGAGAGGAGGACACTGAAGAAATGATCCATATTGGATAACCCGGACCACCCTCTCCACCACCTACTGCAGGGACAGCGGTCTCCAACAGACTTAACCAGCTCCGCTGTCACAAGGACAGATACAGGAGAACATTCTTGCCCACTGCAATAATACTTTTTCTTTACTCTGTCACTTTGATTGCCAAGTATATTTTTTGCAACAAATTTCCCCTTGCGGGATGAATAAAGTATATCTATCTATCTATGAATAGATCTGGCAGCTGTTGAACTTTGTGTGTGTGTGTGTTCTGTGTTCTGTGTGTATGTGTTCTGTGTTCTGTTTTGTGTTCTATTCTGTTCTTTCTGTGTTCTGTTCTGTGTTCTGTTGTGTGTGTTCTGTGTTCCGTTATGTGTGTGTTCTGTGTGTGTTCTGTGTTCCGTGTTATGTGTGTGTTCTGTGTGTGTTCTGTGTTCCGTGTTGCGTGTGTGTTCCGTGTTTCGTTAATAACGTCTGTATGTATTCAACAACTGACTGTCAAATCAAATAAAGAAAGTTCAATTGAATAATATCTCAACAATATTCATTGTCAGTTTTCAAATTGAACTGGATGAATTATATATAATACATGATCTAATTATAAATCAATGTTCTTCTCTCCTTTCAACTAAAATAAGGGCTGCATTTATGAATTACTTAAATGACAGAAAGCTTTTGAAAAATGTGACTGAAATAAAGTACTTAATTAAAAAATTTAAAAATTACGCTAAATTTCCCTGCAGCTTTACATTCAGTTCATTCAGGGTGAAGTGATGTCAACCAAGAAAACCATGATATTATATTCTTCTCATCTTCTAAAAAGAGAAATTTGTGCACAGGGACTTTATCAGTTGTTATTAATACCACTAGTTTCAGCTCTATCCCTCTCTGTTATCATCATTGTTGGACAGTTAATTCATGTGTTAGGATTCTGATCGTATTGGGCTCTTAGATTGTTTTTTTTTCTGTGCCTTCATTTTGGATGTGAGGGGATGGGTTTGCTCAAAAGTTTTGTGCTTTTTCTCGTAGTGTGGTTTCACATCGCCGCTTTAAATAATCGTCACGGTCTCTGAACATATGAGACTTACTGGTTTCAAACTGCACGTGGGGAAGAATTAACATATAAGAGTCTGTCCATTCTTGGTCTCGTTGTCCACTTTTCTCTTTGTCTTTATCTTTGGAGAACGCCATGTGAAATAACTTCTCTGACTCGCGTACTATTCTCAGACTACTCGGTCTGTCGCCCGTCAAACCTGTGTGTGTAAATGTTACTCGAGTCTGGAAGTTTATCAGAATACATATAGTTGATTGGCTGAGTAGCATCACGTGAGATGATTTATAACGCATGTAATTGGTCGGTGTGTTTCCTGGACCGCTGAACGAATACCGTAAAGGCTAGAAAAGTTGCGCCTGTTCAAAAGGTAGAGCTCTGTCAAAATTGAATAATTCTCAATTATCTATTGGTTGTTGGTCCAGGGTCCAGATACAAAGGCATCTGGGTCTGGTAGTGACCCCTGCTCTATAGTTTGATCGTGCCAAGCAACTGGAGGTCAACAATGGGGCTTCCAACCTCCAGTATCAGGTTTTAAGGATAATGAAGACAACTTTCAAATACTTTTTTCACTTATGTTTCTAAAGTGTATCAACACTCAGGGAGGCAGAAGTGTGCACAGCATGTGACTGTGGAGCAGTTACCATCTCCTTTTGTTGCGCACAATGCACATTTTGGGAACACTGAACATATTCTTCGTATTCTTCTCTCTAGAAGGAATCTTCTAGACAGATAATGAATCCATTGCAACAAACTTGCACCCACTTGCATTAGAAATCAAAGCCTCACTCAGGCTTTTACGCTTTGATTGTATTTGCTTGAAGTCCAACTATTAATCCAACCATGTATATATATATATTAGCATTACCATATTCTGTTCATTCTCTTCAACACATACTGAACTATAAACTCACAGTTCTACACAATCACTGTTGTTTGTTGCAGTTATTTTAATTATACGCTTTTAGTGATATTACAAGAATTAATGGAACAATACATGAGTTTTCTTTCAAGCCATGGTCCCCATCTTATTGTTAAAGATATGTGAACCTGTGATGTAAATGAGGCAAAAAAAAAAGAATAAATGAATGAATAGAAATAAAACATCCGTCTTTGCTATGTGCCTATTTTTAATAAGTTATCCTTGATTGTGTATCGTATGTGTCTTTCATTTTCTTGACATTTAGCCAACCGTCTCAAGCTTGATGGGGCATGAAGATGGAGTAACAAGCACAATAATGTCTCTATTTTTACTCCCCCTTCTCCCTCCCGCCCTCCCTCCTCTTTCTTTCTCATTCTTTATTTTGCAGCGTACATTTTCACTGTTAAATGGAATTATGATCAAAGAGTTTGTGGCTGCGTATTGTGTATCCTAACGTTAGTCACACATCAGTGAGTTGAATTTTGATCTGCCTGGAGCGTCGCAGACTAAAATGCAAGGCAGACGGAGAGAGCAGTGAGGAAGTGGAGGAAGGGGAGGGGGGAAATAAAGAAAGCGAAAATAGGAGACATGGCAGAGAGCGAAAACAATGCACTCTGGTGCCAGGATGTTTTTTTGTATATCACTGCCTCTCTCTACCTCTTTCTCCCTCTCTCTCTCTCTCTCTCTCTCTCTCTCTCTCTCTCTCTCTCTCTCTTGCCATCTCTTTTTCTCTCTGTCTCCCTTGAAGCTTGTCAGTAAGAGCCTTGGCTGCCACCAAGGGAATTGGAGGGTATAGGACGGTGTGTGGAGCAGTGGAGGAAGGGTAACAGACAGGGAAAGTGAGATGAAGAGAAAGAGAGAGTGAAAGAGTCACAGGTGGGTTAAATAATGAGGTAATGTAATGAGGTATTGTGTTCTCATTGTGATGACACTACAGAATTTTTTTTTTTTAATTTCTAAATTCTCCACTGTTACATGTCAACCTTAAGGAAATCCATATATAAATGCAGAATATGTTGTGTGTATGCAGCCTTAGATCCAGTACGGAAAACGTGTATTAACATAATAAAAAAGCTTACCATAATTGTATCTCTTCCTACCCTGTTTACGCTGTACTCACAATACTGAAAACAGAATTACACAATTACACAATTACACAATACAAATTACAGAATTCCCTGTTTATTTTTTTCTAGTATCTTGCCTCCCACACATCCATAGTGATATGGAGATGATGACAAACCACATATCCTCCAAATACACAGATGGGAAACTAAAGCAATCAAGTGCACTCTTTTGAAGATATGAAATTTCTGCGGGGCACTGAACATATTCAAATGAAAAAAATATCCTGTCACTGGACCTTTGGCGCTTTAGTCTAATTGTCATTAGCTTTGCCTCTGGTTTTGAAGCCACAGTGCTGCAACCCAGTGCTCAGTTTATGAAGTGAGCAAAAGGATGATATCTTTTAAACTGCCCTGTGTTAGTATTACTAATGTATTGAATATGAGGGTTGTTTCTTTACAGGAAGTCTTTTTAATCCATTGCCTGTTTCGGGATTTGTTTCTGTTGTCTTTGTTCTTGACAACTTTCCCCACTCACTGACACAGCAGATACTCCAAATGCTTAGTTCCTCTCAAGCTCTTGTCTTTTGAGGGATTCGAGGGGCTGATATGTTACATCAGAAAACCCAAAGCTGTCAGCAAGCTTGTGCTTGCCAATGTGCCCTTACATTGCACGGCAGCTGGTTTCTCGCAAAAAATCACAAGATCACGTAAGAAGTGCGGAATCACATATCACACGAAAAACCAAGTTATCAAGGCTCGCTAAAAAGAGTTATTTGCAGTACTTGTCATGAATAACAGCAACAATGTGTTTTTAATATCAGACTACAGCAACCGATGCACATACCATACACACACACACACACACACACACACACACACACACACTCAAATCGATATCTTGACCTTTGCTTAACTCACCTTACATTCTCTAGCCCCCCGAGGTTTGACGTTGAACCTTTTGCAAAGTCATTAATTTGCAAAAAGCCTGAACAGTGTGCATGGATTTGATTGTGTGTGTGTGAATTGATATGACATAACTGCTGAATAGATATTTAAAGGGTGGGAATAATGACAGTCAGTATATACTTGCTTGTGTGTGTTTTTTCCCCAGTAAATGTATTTGGCTATTGTTGGTACATCTTACAAAGACCATGACCCTCCCTAAGACCACTCCATCACTCTTCTCAAGAGGGTCTGGAGGTCGTGGCCTGGGGAAGATAATTGAGAGCCATGACACAGGAAGGCAAAGACAGAAATGTCAAGGCAGCTATAGTTGTAGTTTACCATGGCTAACCACATAGACACCACTCGCAGCAAAGCCAACAGCAAAATTGCATGGATTAAATTAATTATCCCTCAGTTAATAGAAATAGCAAATATTGTGAACATTACAGTGATTTAAAAAAATTGTCTTTCAATATTCAAAGATAACTGGTATTCGGCAGATCAAGTAATCTAAAGTATACAATAATGTTTCGGTTGTAGGCTAGAAGGCTTTACAAATAGATTGAACAGTCCAAGCTATATCCACAAGCGGGCAGATATCTCTTGCCTCATTGAAGCAGTACTGACTGGGCCAACCTTCAGTGACACAACTACAGCACACATGGGATCTACACATCTGTCCTAAGAGAAGAGAGGTCAGGGGTCTTGGCTCTGGGAAAATAATTGGGTAGCAGACAGACAGGCCATCATCAAGCCAGGCCAGATTTATCCAAGTTGCAGTCAGACATACAGACATAAACTAGGCAGTTAGTGAGTCCAGTGAGGCCAGAGCAGCTTTGACCAGGGCAACCAGTATGTTGACATGTTTTCACACCCAGAACACACCAGGGGATATATAAGGGTTCTGCTGAGACAGAGATGTGGAACTGCTCTGAAGAGGGCTGGTCTTTCAATCAGTGGTCTGTCACTTTTACAAAAACACGGTAAAAAAGGAAGCATTTAATGGAACAAATGATATAAAAGATATATACTTTTGTATGTGTAATGTCTTGAACTAACACAAATTTGCTTGGTGTAAAGGCTATGAAATATTTTCACTCTGTTGGATATTATGTCAGCTTAGAGTTCAGTTGAATAAGCCACATGTTAAGCATGGCAAAAATAAAGTAAAGCCTGCACTTCTGTCGTGAGCTGACTGAAAAATAAAACTGTGTTGTCATGGAAATACGTTACAATAAGCTACATTTTTGAATAGCTTAAAAAACAACAACCTAAAATTGGATTGTTTAGTCTTAAATTGAAATTTCAGGCAGGTAATGTTTTGCCAAGACAGCAAGTCGTATTTTCATGTCCTGTGCACCTAACCATTTTTTTCCTTCTTATTTTAAATATGTATTATTAAACATATATTTGAAACTGGCACATTAATTACTGCCCTTATAAAAACCGCCAGCAGATTCATATACAGTATAAAAGATGAATTCAGTCATTAAGAGTCTCCTTATTTAGATTCTGTGGCCCAAAGCCAATGTGCATGCAACCCAGCAAAAACAGCAGTAACTGACTAAGCCAGCCTGCCAGATGACATGCCCTCACCATGCCTTCACATCCACAACACACTGGGGATCTATGGGGACAGCCGGAGCAGACAAGGTGAAAGCCTCAGTTCTCGGCGCTGAGACAGATACAGTAATTGGCCAACAGACACAGACAGACTGCAAAACCTGCCCAACACAGTTTCAACTTGGGTACTGTTACATTTGAAGAAGTCCCACATCATACATCTATAGCACTGCATCTATCCTGCATTGCACTTCTTAGACACACGGGGAATACTGCACAGAAAAATATTAGCAGCAAACTAAAAATCAAAACAGAGAGTAAGCAAAGGTCAAAATCCTGTCCCAAAGTTCGGTTTGGTTTGTAAAACTTGTCTACCTGCCTGATAGAAGATCATTGAAAGATTGTGCTGTTTGCAACCGTCATCTGCATCAAGTGCTGGAGATGTGTTGATTTTTCACATTTTTTTTCAGATTTGGACCCCTTGCTCTGAACACTGGACACTGTTGCACATGTGTTGTCTTGTTCATGTCCTTTTAAAGAGCACGCCCAAATATATAGTAAAGGGCTAGTATTTGGGCCAGGTTTGAAATAGAGCATGTGCACATGAGTGCATACAAGTGTGTGTGTTTTTCTGTGTGTTTGTGTGAGTGTGTGTTTGTGTGTGTGTGAGTGTAGTGTATATGTGTTATTGGCCCTAGGGAGTCCGACTCAGACCAAATTACCTGTCAGGGGTTGACATCACCTACCCCCCAGCCAACCATACACAGAGGACAACTGGGCCCTGCTCCAAGGCTCCTGCGATCTGTCAGCTCAACTAGCCTCTCCTTCTTCCTCTTTCCATCTATCTGAATATGTGTTTCTTCTTTCTTTTTTCCCATCTCCTCTCCTTTCATTTCCTTCTTTCTGTGATAGTATAAGGTCAGGAAAGTCAGGCCAGTCTCTTAAAAAAGAGGTGCCCAATGTCTCCCTCTGGTGCTGGTTATTATTGCAGCCTGATGACACTACACCATATGCACATGCCCACACAAACACGCACACGTGCGCACAACCACACACACACACACACACACACACACACACACACACACACACACACACACACACATACAGCACAAGTTAGACATATATAAATGCTGGTGTCTCTTTCTGTCACACACACCTGGAGGTAGATGTATCAGTGGTCTTTGTGTCCTTGGGTCCTAAGGCCCGTGGCTGTCTCTCATCATGCCACTATCGCCACTTGTGAATGGATGCCCCCAACACCCAGATACTCATTCAGACACTGAGACACACCACAAATTGCCCCCAAACAAGCCCACGTACACACACATAATTGAAAATGAATGTCACCCATAAGCATACTGTCCACACAGAATGATACACAGTTTCCCCCACACAGTTTTCTCTCTCTCTCGCTCTCTCTCTCGCTCTCTCTCTCTGTCTCTCTCATACACACACAGACACACACACACACACACACACACACACACACACACACACAGACACACACACACGCACCCTATGACCCCCCCCCCCCACAGTCACCAAAGAGTGAGAAAATGGAGCCTTAACCAACATGTCTGATTGGGCTGCACTTGTCAAAACATCAGTAGGAGGCATGGAATGAAGCTGAATGTTCTCAAGACTGTTCTCTCAAGGTCACCAATATATTAACTGTAGACTTCCTACAGGGAAAAGACTTGACTGACTACTGACTGAGCACCTACAATATGTGATATGTATAATGCATTTTTAACACTATGAGCCAATGCTAAATACAACTGCTGTTGCTTGTATGCAACAATGTTTTGCAGTAAATGCAACCCCGTAACTGTATTAATGGTTGCTGCAAAGTCAATCATAAATGTGGGCCTCTTTAGGGAATGTATAAGAACATTAAAAGTTGTTTTTAAAGGGCTGGTTTCCTGTTGGGACAAAACAAAAATTGAGATTTTGTTATTTTAATTATTACAAGATAGTTTAAAACCCAGGAAAGTATAACACTTATCCACTAGTTCTGTGAATAAATAAATCCAACATGGAGTGCTTTATATGGTTGCTTCAGAGATGTAAACCCGTTTTTTTGGCTTTGAAACTACCATTCGTGCCAATTGTTGGTATTTTACTGGACCATCCTTGTGGCCCTATGGTCCAAGATGCATTCACAACTTTAAGAAGATTCTTAAAAAATAATTTACGTCATTACATGTTTTGTATGAGGGGCGGGGAATCGTTAATGGTATTTTTTATAAATCCATGCTGGCCACTGAAATGAGTTTTATTATGTGAGAAGTTTTGTAAAAGTAAAAGTAAAAATAGGAGCAAAAGAGTTTCCTTGTAATAGAGAGGGACCTGTCCATGGTGTACCCCACCTCTTATTGTAGCTCTTGTAACATGAGAACAGGAGAAGTGGAAAAAAAGCCTCAACAATGTCTGAGCAAATTTGTATTTGTCTCACAGGGAAAAGAATAATAAGGCATTTGCTAATAGTATCTCTTTTACTTAAAATTTTTCATAAACTAAAACAAGTCTGCAAAAGTTGCAACGTATGCAACTTATGTTAAACCGTTTTAAAAAGAGAAACATACTTCTCAAGGCAATAGACCAGAGGATAACAAACACCTAAGCTTAATGGGGGATTTTTGCAACACCACTGATATTGCCTGATAAATCAACTCCTGCATGCACACAGAAATGCATCATCTGATTTATCCAACCACCGTGAAAGATTGAAATTGCTTTTTTCCTGTGTGACAACACTCCTGCTTCATGCTGAAGGGCTTCTTTTAAGACCTAGGAGCTTCAACCAGTTTTCCGATGTGTCAGGACTTCTATTCATTTGGCGTCCAGGCATGTAAAACCACCACAGGCTCACCTACATGTAAATGCTCTGAGTACAAGACCACATAAGCACATTTTCAGTCAGGGAAAGCTGGACTTAAAGTTATTTAGTGATGCTGTCACGCGATTTATTCCTACTTGCTCCAATTTACATGGAGCTTTCTCCGTCTTGAGCTACGCGGCTTCCTTGTTGAGATTGAATGTGTGTGGGGAAGATCCGTCCTTTTAAGCAGACTGGAGTTTCAGCATTGAGTCTAAGATTGACTAGCTGTCACCAGATATTGATTTCCTCTCGCCTACTTAGTTCATAGCAATAACCCAAGGGTAAATCCCAGGGTACCACACAGTTCCTGCATGGACAGGAGGCTGCAATTCACTAATGGAGTGTTTTGGTCTTATTTTTATCCTGTGATGTCAAATCCATGTTACACTAGGTAACTTTGAAACATTGTCCCATACAACTCAAAACACCATATTTTCTTTTTTTCTTTCTAGAAAGAACAAACAAGCTATATGGCCCAAAGCAGGTAATACATGAACAATTAAAGGTTTACTATTAAAATGCCATCAAGAAAAACGAGACTTACAAGTTCCTGAATTATGATGTTGTGGTGTTCATCAGCTGATTAGTGATAATGATCGTAACGATCCCAGTGGTTAATCAGCTCGCTAAAAGAATAATGAGAAGGCGCTTGTTAGAAAGCCAAACACCTGCAAGGGCAGACGCTCTGTTGGTGTGCGTGTGTGTGTGTGTGTGTGCGTTGCAACTCTAATAAGATAATCTGGCACAGACACCGCTCCTCATCACCCACAGCAGAATAACTGATCTCTGCGGCATTCCTTGCTTCTTTTTGTCATCACTACCATGTTTTCTCTGGCTTTTTATTTTACTCTGATTTGTTTTTTCTTCACTCTAAAACTTTCTCCAGATTCAATTGCTTTCTTTAAAAACAAACAAAAAAACAACAATTTTTTTTTTTCACTAAAACCAATAGAACAAAACAGACAGGTAAAGGGGCAAGGAGGGATTGTGATCAACACAATGTATCTAACAGGAACATTTTTGTTCGAAATGAGACTATTCATTGAACAGACAAATACATACATCTGCTAGTTTATTAGGCACACCTGGCTAAATGCAGTGGAATTCAGCATCACAATTGCAATTTTCAATTTTTCCAAATATTTTGTTCATCCAAGTTCACATAAATAAGGTTAGACAAACATTACTTTCAGTTTATGATGCCACAAACTACACCCTCCAAAATCACAAAGACAGATAGATACAGTAGACAAAGAGACATAGAGCAAACAGTGTTTCCACTGTTGTGGCAGCTCTGCAGGGTAGTAATATTTATTCCTGCTAGTGTGAGCCCAGATAACTAATAAATGTTACATTCAGTACTGTGTGTGTGTGTGCGTGTGTGTGTGTGTGTGTGTGTGTGTGTGTGTGTGTGCACAATATGTGCATGTGTGCAGTGGAGGGTGATTTGTGTGTTTGTGTGGTGGGGGATAGTTATGTATGCAGGACCACTAAGTCAGATCAAATAGATGTCTTGCACCCTCCAAATATCCTCGGCTGAAGCTGAGTAGTCTATGGCGACCAGCGGTAGCCCATGTGCATTGCCCAAGGAGAAACACACAAGTAGCTCTTCACTTACAATTACATCTTGGTAACTCGGAATTCCCAAGATTTGCCACTACACACAGTCCAGCCTTGCTAAACTTTTTTTTCCCCCAAACAGGCAGGACAGAAAAACATGACAAAAAACATGGCTCACAGGGAGGAAGCACTGCAAAAATAGTAAAGTTGGCAAAAATATCGTTATGTCAGATTTGTGAAGCCTCTACCACAAAAAAACAACAACTGTCTGAGTCAAGTTGCTTGCAAGAATGGATTAAAATAATCCAGAATCATTGATACATCAATGAATTTGTCCAGTTTTAGATGTTTCTTTCTATGATCCATGAAAAGTTAAAATGTTACAAGCTGCTTACCTTAGGGTACCAACCAGAGGATGTTTTTTTCATTTTATTTAAAGAACAAAAAATAAATTTGGTCGCAATATAAAAACCTCCAAGCTTCAATTTAACTACTTGCTATGTTTTTTTAGTATCGGTCATTGGATTGGAGCATTGTTGGCACATAATTTCCTGAGGAAAAGCCCTTTTCTGCATTGTTTTCCAGTGAATGTCACACCAGATTAGGGGCAATGCAGAGGGACAGTGGAGGGTGAAGGGGTGCGTTTGACGTGCATCATGGGTCGGGGCAGGCAGACCCCCTGCCGGGTGGCCTTGGCTGTCGAAACCTTTAATTACAGCTTCATTGACAAGGTTGCAGATGGTCCAGCTGAAGAGGGATTAAAGACACAGGACAGTACACATCCTCCTATCTTTAGTCTTTTCTGTGTGTGTGTGTGTGTCTTTCTTCCTCTTTCCCTCCCACTATCATTTATCCTTGAATACAACTGCATGTGACCCTGTGCAACCAGCTTACCTGCAGAAAATTATAGGTCAAAGTGTGTTTTCATAAACTCTAGTTATATAAAAGTGAAGCGGCTTGTGTTGCGTTCAACACTGACATTATGTTTTTGCATCCCATCTCATACTTGTTGTTAATGTTGACATTTTAACCCTGTATTTTTCAAACTACTACTTCATCTGATGTAAATGAAAATCAGGGTCTAAATCTGATCTAAAAATCATATTGTAGATGAAGACACTTAAAGATCCTGTATTAATACAAAACCTTGCATTCATGCTCCTGAAAGCCCCTATCCCCCTCATTTATACAAACACAAGTTGTGCTTTTACTTCTGTGGGATGATCGAAGAAAAAGCTCTCAGTAATTGATGTCATTACCAAGTCATTGCCTCATTAAATGCACAGGGACAGAGATTCACCTAAATGGCAGCGAGGAAAAGTCTGGCTCAGGAAAGGTGAAACTACACAATGGAGTGCACTTGGATAATGGTATGCATCTGTACCATGTAGCCACATACAGACGTGAATAAAGACAAAGACTGAAGTACAGAAGGAAATAAAAGGAGGAAGAGAAAGACAACAGATATAGAGAGGAAATGCTAATGAGAGAGAAGAGAGCAATCATTTCTTCAAGTGATTGCATAGATGAGGGATAATTTATTATAAATGTGTGCCTATAGCTTCCTTTGACTTAGATGCATTAGCTTTGCCCCACAACTGTTTCTCAATAGATCTCTGGAATCGCAATTTTGTACCCCAGTATCATGCAAATGACTGACTGTTGGCCAGCTCCTCATTCATAGATTGTATTCAGTGCCCCCTCGCCAAACCATTGTCCCATAATTAATGACTCATTCCCGGTTCTTTCCTCAAGTAAGGTTATTACTATTTACAACTTAAACCTTGCAGGGAAAAGAGGAGCGAAGCGAAACAAAGTTTATTTACAAGATCAATAAAACATTCATTCAGGATTTCTAAACTTTTAACCACATTTTACATAAAAATAATAATGTAGGTGATACTAAAAGTAACATTCAATTTACAGATTGTTATAGCAAATGTATTGTCATAACGCCACTTATCGTCTGCACATAATGGACAACTCTAGGTAATAAACACAGCATTCACTCAACGCAAATTAATTTGAGAAGCAGTTTATGAAATGATGCATCCAAGCAAATTGAATTATACCATCTGTGGTTTATGTGGTTTTAAGCCTCAAGGGACAGCTTAGATTGCTGTTGACATGTAGCCATTATGGTAGCTACAGTATGTCTGTATCGCTTTGTGTTCAAACATCTAAACACATCAACACATGCAAAAATGAAGCGTGTAGAAATATCTTTTCATCAGTGTCATTTAACTTCACAAACATACAAGCACAGATCTATGTCTAGGTACAGTGCAGACCCACAGATTGGTTGTCAAGTTAGTAAAATGGCTGTATTTGTGTATGCCACTACATTTGTGATGTTGAGATACAAATTTGTACCTTTCTCTATCTTCAAAAAAAAAAACTTTCATTGTATATTTTCTACCAAAAGTATGCCTCCTGTGCTTTACATATGTGCATCAGGCCTGGGCCAAAGGCCAGTGCTGTCCCACATATGTGCAGAATCTCACAGGATTAAGCAACAGAGAGCCTAAATAGGAAATGGTCCAAGCAGAAATCAAATCTGCCCCTCTGAATAAATATCATCTTATCGTCTGAGGCACATCCCTCCAAGATAACCTGACTGCTGAACGCAGCTGCTTGACACACATACACACGCGCACACACAAAAAACAAAAGTTGCTGCCTATATATGCATGCACGCACACGCGCACACACACACACACACACACACTCACACACACACACACACACACACACACACACATACATACACACACGCACGTGCGGATCCGAGCTGGGTGAAAAATCTGCTTTGGACATGACAGGAATGCAGACAGACAGCCATGTGTAAAAATGCCTATCCATCCATCCATTCACCCATCCACTTATCCAACCATCCATTTGTTCATCCGTCCATCTGTCTGCCAATTCGTTTATCGGTCCATCGATCCCCCCCATCCATCTGTCTGCTCATCCATCCATCAAACGTGCTTTAGAATTAAGGTCTGAGGCAGCAGCTCCAACCTAGAGGCCTGGATGATATGGAGGGTTCTTGGAATAATCCAAGGGAATAAGGTGAATAAGGTAAAGGTGTTGACGATTTACAAGTGTACTGCCAAGTCTTAATTGTTGTAATGATTGCCACAGGCTTGCTATGTTAATTCCACATTGTTAGTATTAGATGTTTAAGGTGTCAAAATGTGTCAAAAGGTGTGCCTTCGTCATGAGCTGAAGTATCAGTGGAGTCAAAGAAAGAAGAAGGAATTACCTTAAGAGCAAGGATTGTACATTTGGAGATGTCAAATGTTTATTATAATTGCAGTTTCAGATACAATTAAGTAATTTATTGGCTTGTTTTGAATGCTGAAGTAATTTATCAAATGTTATCTTTTGTATGAGTTGTCTAAATGCCAGTATGACTAATTGAGGTATAGCAGGCACATACTGCATGCAACCGATCAGACAGACTGATGAAAAAAATGACAAGGGACACCTCTATCTCTAATTCTCCTCGAAATTGTGTTTCTGTTCCTGTCTCTGTATGTCCATGGGGTAATACGACTTTAGATCACCTCATATTTTTGCTCAAGAGTACACACTTTCACCTTGGTCTCCTCTCTCCATTGTCCATTTAGTTTTCCATACAAAGTGAAGTTGTGTATTTTTCTTAATCCATTGGGAATACAACTATGATTGTGGGACTGTGATCTGATGTATCTACTGTCAACATTAAATGTATTTCTTTCATCAATATTAATAATTACCGACATTAAAAAAGTCAATGAGTCAGGGTTTACTAAACAGCCAATTCCACACTTACTCATAAAAATTAGTGACTGAAAAGAACATATTTTTCTTCTTACATCTTTGTTTTTATTTTTCAAAGAAAAAATTGTTTGGATTAGAATTCCAATTACAAAATAATTTAATACGATATATAGGAGAAAAATATGAATTATTCAGTTTACAGTCTAATACTGATACTGCACTTATGGGCTGATACTGACACTCTTGAGCTGGAAAAGCCTGTTTTTTTTAAAAGCAAAATAGTGCTGCTGCAGTCAATCCCCATGGTGACCAAGAGTAACACTGATGACTTTGTGTGTAACATGTTCTTGATTACAATTTTTGGCTGTAATAGCCCGTTTGTAACCAATTGTGTTTTTGAATGTGACCTCCCTAATTCAGTTTGCAGCATGTTAACAGTTTCAAAGACATTTAAATTGAGAATACCTCTGCCCATGGTGCCTACACCATTCATAGAAAGACCAGCATTAGCACCATTGACAGGAGCGATTAAGGATCAGACAGGTTCCGCCATGTACACACACACACACACACACACACAAATACAAATGTATTCGGCACACATGGAATATGTGGAAAATCAGTGTGTATATGTGTCTGCAATAAAACATTTGTACACTTGAACATCTTGTATACTCATGCACACACCTCACACACACACACAACTAACCTGCCCACAGCCAAGGTCAGGCAACTGCAATATAGATGAGCATATTTGATCAAACTAGGAGAGGTTATGCAAATAGGATTCCCGCAATTAAACCAAATTCATGCATAATAGATAAAGCCTCTGCACCGGTCTGTGCATGTGTGTGCGCGTGTATGAATGTCTGCCTGCTTGTAGTTTTATATCTGTGAGGCAAAAAGGGATGTGACCACTTTCTCCAAAAGTGGAATTGACATGTTCGATAAATCATTTGCGAAACTGTCCCAAACAACATGGAGAATACAATACAACAGCAGTTCATTTTGTTCTTTCATATTGCTGAATTATTTCTTTCATGTCCTACACCAGAATTAATCCTCTAAAAATAAACCTTAACTCATCTTTGAGATTTCAATTTAAAGCTATGTAGCATATATTTCTACTGCAAATAGGTTCCAAATCAAACAGATGGGACAGACAAAAGATGGTGGTTTCAACAGTCTATTAATCCATTTCAATTCTTTACTATGCTTTTAATTTTAAAATAGTCAAACATTGACTGGCTGAGTGCTCACAGCAGGTTACAAGCTGTGCTTAGTCAATGGGAAATTGATTTTATTACACTGAATAAAGTCAATAAGTCAAAAGTGAGTTTTTGTCTTCTGAATAGACCATACGGATAAAAGTATAGATGCCCTGGCAGGTGTAACACAGTGGGTTGAGTGGGTAGTCCTTTACCACAAGGTTGGCAGTTTGATTGTGTCTTGAGCAACCCAAGGTTCCTCCCCAGGTGCTTTAAAGCAGCCGAATTCTCCTAATGCTAGGATAAGTGAAAAAGCGGAGGTTCAATTTTATGAAATCTGTATCACGATTGTTTTAAAGTTGTTTTCGTTTAGATTATGTGCATTCATTTAGTGAAGTGAGTTTGCGTTTTGATGTTGCTGATGAACCAACGGCAGAGTTGGTGGTAATATTGTATAATATGTTGTAATATTTATTGAAAATAAATAAATAAAAAACAATTTAGAAAATGTAGATTAGATTAGCGATACAAAATACAGTTCACAACATACTATAGCACATAAATAGATTCCCAGTGGGTATAAAGCATGTTTCAGGCATTACATTTGAGATAGACTGGTAACCGTATTTGTCTGGTTGGGACACTGGCTTAAAGACCTCACCATTCCCTGACTGCCTGTCTATCTCCCTGTAATTATGCTTATCCTCTTTTGGGGTGACCCCCACTCTCCAACCCCCATTTGCCCCTTAAATCTTTATGGATCCTGAGGCGGTTGTCATGGAAACAAGAAGTACGCCAGGCACATGGTCCCCCTTTGAATGCAATTAATATGCATCCTGATTCATCCCTCTTTCTTAGGAGGGGTGCAGGGAGAGGGTTGATGGGGGGGAGGGGGGTCTTGTAATTGGGGTAAGAAAAAGAGGGAGGGATAAGGGAAATTAAATTAGAAGATTTTAAAATGCATTTAAAAGTCAGGTTGTGAGGATGTGAGGAGGCGGTATGAGGCCGGTTAGAGGATGGGCGGATGGATGGACTGATGGGCGGAGATAAAAGAAGATAAGGAAGTGGAATGAAATGATTCAAAATCAATCTTTTGCTCCCTGCAAAAATGTTTGTCCCCTTTCATCTTCGACTTGTGACAATTGTGAGAATGTAAGGATGGGTGGGTCGGTGGATGGGGGTAAGGATGTTGAAAGGACAGACATCAACCATCTCTGTAGCTTTTACAAAATATGACTTTACATCTAGAAATAACTGCACCCATGCTTAAAGAGGACGTCAGTCAGTTTTTCAAGAAGACAAAGAGAGAACATGAGAGAATGGTCTTTGCTATGTTAGGGTTGAAAATCATTTAGGGTATATGGGAAATTAAACCTTAAAATTATTTTTGTATATACAGTATGTACATATTTCAATGTTCTGTCCATGCATGTCCTCTATCTCATCTTGTATATCCATCAACTATAACAGCACACATTATCCTCCCTCATTAGACACAACGTGAGAGTCCTTCAGCTGCTGCAGAGGGCTTGATCTTACAAGGGGGCCACGACACTGACAGAGCAGATAGAGATAAAGAAGCAGTGGAAGAAGGGGACATAAGGAGGAGTGAGAATGAGGGAAAGGGAGAGATGGTGAGAGAGAGAAGGGAGGGGGTAGAAGAAAAGAGGAAGAGAGAGAGAGAGAGAGAGAGAGAGAGAGAGAGTGGGAGCGAGTGGTAGCAAGAGACAGGTGACAGCCACACAGAAGCAGTCGGGTGGAAAGAGCCAAACGCTGGAGCCAATTAATTCCCTCCACATGTTTTGAGACAAAAGCCCGTGCACTTGACCCTCCTGTGAGCTGAGGGAAGAGAGGGAGAGGAGGGGTGGGCGGGGGTTGGGGGGGGGGGGACAAACTGAAGTAAGTAAGAGGATCAAGAGGCTGGAAGAGAATGATGGAAGAGGGAGACAAACAAATGGAGGAGGGAGGAAAAAAGGGGGAGTGTGTGGGGGTGACAGTAGGTGAGGGAGAGGGGGAGAAAATATAAGCATGGATGAAGATAGAGGTGAAGAAAAAAGGGAATAGTGTGAGAGAGACGGATAGCAAGAGATAAAGGGAGGTAATCAGGTCCAGCTTGTGCCAAGATTTAGGGAAGGTCTCTGTCCTAAGATTTTTTGCACTCCTTTTTAAATTTGTTTAGTAAGTTTGGTGCTGTATTTTGGCACACTTCAGTCGAAGTGTCCCTCAATGGGATATCCTATTATGACAGTGTGAGTGCATAACAGCTGCACATAGCATTGTAACAAGTTGAAAAGGAGTTTATTGCACGCCAACTGAAACCTTGGAATTGGACAAGAACAAGATATTTTCTGGCTGCTAAACACTGGGAAGCCTTCAGAGGCACTTCCAAGCCAAAACTCAGCTAGCCCTCTGACAGAGTGTGGACTCCTCTGGCTGTTTTAAAAGAGGGTACAAACTGAATACTACTCCCAATACTCTCCTCCAATCACAAGCACGCATTCACCCACTTACAATTTGCATCAGTGTAGCCAGCTTATCAGCACGTGACTACCCAAATACGTGCTGACCCTAAGGCAGCACACATTGCTGTCTGCCATCCTACACCTTATTCAGCAAGTTGTGTAGGAGTGACAGGGCCCCCTTGGTAGAGAGCTCTACCTCTGGGTGATTATGAAGTAACTTTCATGGTAACTCACACAGGCTCTGCACTTCACTGGACTCTATGGGTACAGTGGGTGGAGCCTGATGAATGCACGCCCTGCCATGGCATAACATTGACCCAACCACACTGAATCTGAAAGGCTAGAAGTTAGTTGCCGAAGCTACCCTACTTCTTTATAACCTAGATCGCCACAGTAGAGGAGTATGGTGCCCCAGCCAGCACGGGTAGTACCTAAGTGAACTGGATAGAGGGCAGATCCATGGCCTACACAACAGATTTAACACAGATTTACCTTTGCCTCCCTCTCCCCTGCATGGGGTGGAGGACAACAAACATCCAACTGTATAATGCTTGATCTAAAAGAACTCCTGAAGTTTTTTGGGAACAAAGGAGTTTCCCTCTAAGGTCACCACAAAGCAGCAAGCAATTGGGCTGCACCAACTTTTAGCTGAGGTCAGTGAAAGCAGAAAAGCTGTCTGGAATGACAATGTTTTCAGAGAAGAGCACTCCAGGGAATGAAAGGGACCCTTCATAAAGGCCACGAGCACCAATGGCAGGTCCCACTGTGGGCGGAGGCATGCATCACTAGGCGTTGCCTCCTGACCCCCTGCAAGAACTGCTTAACGAGAGCATGAGTCTCCAAAACCCTTGTTTTTATACTCTATGCGCTGTGCGCTGCAGTATTCTCCGGAACACCAGAGGGCGTACAAACAAAATGAACTATGAGAAATCTAAAAGACAACAAGTTTAACCCATATATATGCCTGCAGACTGTAGGTGTAACCAGCAAAAAGCCATAAATCAACCTCCACAATGCGAGGAGGGATTGTTATTATCTGTAAAGTCATATCTTATATCCATGGACTACTTTATTGCCTTTGTAAATAAAAAGGTAATTATAAAGATACAATGGTTCAATATCCTGTAAAAATCCTGTGTTTTATTTGGCTGGAAAAATATATACTCAAATGAAAATTATTTTTTTAATCATTTTTTTAAGGTATTCTTCAAGTAATCATAGGAAAGCTGGAGGAGCAACCTTTTACATTTAAAAGTGCAAGTACTTTAGTCAGCTGAGCCAGCTTTGCTGGTTGTGGATAAGGGGAAGCACAAAGCATTGGTATTCAGATCTCTGGGAGGAGAAATGAAAGACAAGTAACAAGTAAAATTACTTATCCAAAAAAAGAGGAAAACATGACCCCGTGGACCTGATGGCAAAGGACAGACGGACAACTTAAATTTCACGAATACTACTATTATTATCAATTAAAAGAAAAAATCCTTGTCGTTGCAGCACTGAAAGCCAGAGGAGAGGAAAAAGACAAGCTGTCAAAAATGATTGGAAGAGAAAATCCTATCATTTGATTGTCTGATAGACTGCCTCCCCCCACCTCTACATGCTCAACACCCCATGTTAGGAACATCTCTCCGGGACAATAGACTGAACCAAGTACTCTAGCAGGGGAGGCAATCTGGTGCTAGAGATGTCATTAGAGGGGACCTAAGAGCAAGCGATTGAGCAGAGAGTGCTTCCCTGGAGAGCTGGTGTAGAGTCTGGTCTGTCACTGAGATTCTTTTTCTCATCTTACTTGCTTCTGTCAAATATGTGATGTCTTCACAGATTTAATAAATACATTTTAGCAGTATTTATTCAAACTGTAAGATCTTTTTGAGAACTGAGGCCCTTTTGCTGGAGAGAAAATAATGTTTTCTGCACTTCTGTAACACTAAAAGTTCTGTTAATCAAACATGCAGGAAAATAGTCTGCACATATATAATGACTGAGTAGTACTTTTTATCTTTTAATGACACATTTCTTACACAGAATATAAAACCAAACAAAAAAAAACCCAGTTAATTTTGTAATAATGTTCCGAGACTGCAGTGGCTGTCAGCTGACACTGTACCTAGTCCAGTTATGCGTACCAATACAATGCAATGGCAGGATGGCCAAAACACGCATGACTTTAGGTTACTGTGGTGATGGAATAAAATATTATTATTAATATTATATATTATTTTGTGTCTATTTTATGTAATTATTTCTATAATTTTTATTCTATAAAATACAGCTTTCTCTTTATATTCTATTGCAAACTTAAACAACATCCTCCTTGTGTGAGCAAGCTGAATAGCATCTGGTTCTAAATTTAGTATTGAAGGATGGCAAAAAGTTAAATTGGCCTTCTTTGTATAATCCCTAGTTTATAAATTTGAAATGTTATAACCGTATTTACTGTCACCAGATGAACCATCAATCTGTCTGTATCTTGTTGATTACAAAGTTAAGATTCAAGCTTTTTGTATCTTTTCCGAACTTGCTATGCAGTCATATCAAATAAAAACACGGCATTTTAACGATCATACTTATCCTTAACTGACATTTAAAATACATGTCCAAATGCATGCATCGCCATCAATTTCCAACGCCACATGATAATTCCTGTCAAATTATGTCTCCAAATATTTGCTGAGCTTTTGACCAGGGACCAGATGGTGTGTACATTAATCACATCACACACCATTTTATTACTGTCCCCTCTTCTAACAAGAGGTTAAGTACTCTGGAGTGTGTCCCTTATGTCAGACTGTCAGGCAGTCTGTGGCCAGAATAATGTCTGGCTGATTTGACTGCCCTCTAACAAGGTACTATGTCAATGTGTCACCAGAAAACTCAGGTTCTTATTATTACAGTATGTAGCTGTGCAAACACTCATAGAATGAACATGAATCATAAAAAAATACATCGGCAGGCAAACACGATACATTAAAAACAGAACAGACAAAAAGATCAGTTCATAGAAACTAATGCAATAATGAATACACACACACACACACACACACACACACACACACACACACACCTTGGGTAGGCAAGTCAGGTCAGCATACCGTGGCATCATTAGAAAAGCAGGCTTGACCTACTTTGAGTTCCCTTTCTGTAGTGAGCATGTGGCTTGTCACACACAAACACAAAAATACATAAACAGGATAAACAGGAAAGAGGTTAAAAAAGAGAACTGTACAGGGGGAGTGAATAGAGAGGGAATGAAAGGTGGAAGATAAGAGTGTTGAGAGACAACGATGGGACAATGGAGAAGGTCACACGGGATGTTGAGGTATCAGGATAGGCAGCAGTTGGCAAGAGAAGAGGGGAGTTGGGAATGAGTACGCAGAAGAGTAGCTAAATGGAAGGTCGAGAGAAAGAATTAAGGCAATGTAGACGGGAGAAAAAGAATGGAGAAAACTTGTACAAAGTGGACCTGAAGAGAGTAAAAATAAAACTGAAAAGCTAAGGAGGAAGTGCAGAGAGGTAGATGTACATGGAGGGATAATAAAGAAATAATAAAAGGTGAGAACGAAAGGCTAGAACGTTGGAAGAGTGAGAAAGAGATATATTAGTTCATGATATATGCAATATATGTATGATGTATTGTTAATTATTATTTAACCAGGATTGTATTTATATCCAGGAGAATTGAAAGCTCCACCTTGAGCTGAGGTTGAAGTACATTTAAGTGATCTTACATTGTGCTTCTCTGTCAATCTTCACTTGAAGTAAAACAGAATGATTGAATGTTGGACCTCGTAATATAATTATTAATAGTTTCACAACTAAAGAAGCTATAAATGGAATTCAGAGTGTATGTAATGATTCAGAGTCTTGGCCAGGACTGTTTTAACACGGCTGGGAGCTGCTAGCAGCCAAATGTGGCTCAGTTAACGATGGAAACAGCACAAACAGTACTAACAATGTCAAGAGTGCGGACAGAGCATGTCTTTTTTTTTTTATAAATCTCACTGGCAGCAATACTTCCAACATGGATGCTACATCACTGGACACGAGAACACACACACACACACACACACACACACACACACACACACACACACACACACACACACACACTTTTTTGCCTGCAGAGATGTCTTTCTTGAATGTAACAACTTGCTGTGGAAACCCTTCCCCAGCATACATCAAACTTTCATTGGGGCCAAATAAATCATCCAGTCAGTAGGAGGTAAAAGAGATGGGCTGACAGCCCCACATCCATGCATGCTTATAGAGTTAGAAGATGGGTCAGTCTGCAAGAACAAAAGCTAGTGCAAGTGTGTGCTGTATCATGTTTTTGGAAGATGGTGAATTTTCAAAAGTACCAAGAGCTGTTTGAGACACTCTTTTCATTCCCAGCATGAACAAAATACTTAAATAACAAATACTGTTTTCAACCAACTGCAGCACTTCAGAGGTGCCTTCCCCCAGCAAGCTGTTGCTGAAATAGACGCAAAACCACCTGAGTCTCCACTTGCATTATATGCATTATGTTCTTGCATTTTAATGAAAACCATTGGATCATTTTTGTGTAGTGGTGTGCAAGGAAGCAATAGATTATAATAACACAATTATCAGCAAAGAAACTGGCTTAACATAGCCAATACTAATCAATTAATAAAAAGGCCTTGATCAGCATTAGAGACATCTTTTCTCAATATCCTACAGCCAACCTCTTCCATGAGGGCTATGATCCGTTCTTAATCAAATAAGTTCAATAAACATTTAATTAATGTAACCTGCTGTCAAAACCTAATCAAGAGAGGTATTCTGTCGTTGTGAAATTTTAACTTCACCTGCACAAGCACGGCATGTCTTGCATGCGTTTCTCAGGCCTAACTATGAGTTTAGTATCTTGAAAAGTCGACATGTGGTATACAGCAAATTATGGCACCACCATAAACATATACAGCATCTAAAAAATTACCACCATTGCAGCTTTCATGCACAATCTCCACCACGGCCATTAAGTCAATACAAACCAATTACGTAATTACAGCCGCCCTTAGTTACCAGTTCGACTGGCTCTTTTTGCTCTCTGCTGCCATGGCTTGTTTTCTTGATGCTGCCTCTCCTTTCCAGAGTCAGTCCAATCCTATAACTCCTTTGCAGTTGAGCCAGAGGGAGCAGATATGCATATATTGACCCAACATAACAGAGCATGACAGAGTAGGTTAAATCAACTGTATACAATTTTAAGTTGAAAGTTTTCGCTTATAAAGCATACTTGATCAATTTGGATACAGGGATGGGTGCAGAAGGACAGCAATTTGTTTGACTATAATGCTCTAAAATAACTCAGCTCTTGCTTCCTGGATTATTTTATATTTGAGAACTTTGAAAAAAACAAACTGCAATTTGAAGGTAAAACTGTCTCTTATTCCAAGTCCCTTTTAAACTGATCGACTGAGTTATGTCCCGTGTGTTTCGTCATAGAACTTTACAATAATAAGTGGCTATGTGGCCCCTCATAGCCCTCCTCTGTAAAAAGTGGGCCTTAGGTGGTGGGCTGACTTGAATTTAGAACATAGCATCGGGTTGATGTAACCTTCTGTCACTTTCTAACCTTTTGTCCTGTTTTGATCATCTGACTGAAGGGATGAGGCATCAGGGGAAATCTCCAATTTAACCACGAGTGCTTCACGTTCCACCATTTAATCACTTCCATGTCGGTTCCAATCTCGGTTCTGTACTGTAAATGTGTCCGTGGCTGTGCATGATGGCGCATTGCTGTCTTGGGTATTTGAATTTATATATTTTAACTATTTTTCAAGTTGATGACAAGCATGTATTGTATTCATAAAGTTGCTACAAATCTGTGTGTTTGTGCTCCATTGTTCATATTTGTGGCTGCCAGTTGATTTGTGCTTGCCTGTCCAATATATCTGCATGGTCTTATGCATGGTCATTTTGTGCAGCGCCTTTGTGGTCCATTAAGTGATTAAACCAGTATCTAAAAAAAAAACTAGAGTCAAACACATGTTGGTCAAGAGAAGGTAAGTCACAAAGAGAAAGAGGGAACATGCTCTCTGAAGGGTTACTGCTTGATTAGTCAGATACTACACATATTGGTCCAAAATGTGTACGCTTAAAAGCACCTACACAATCCATGCTCACATACAGTTAATTGTGTTCACTATAGCACATACAAGCCCCCAAAGACATTTTTTATACCACACAAAATACACAAAAGAAACAGGCACTCATACACACACATCCACAAAGCCATCACAGCAAGGTCAAGACTGACAGCCGGCAGATGAAGAGCCACCTAGGAGACCTTTCTCTTGTCTTTATCCTGTGCCTCCCTCCCCTATTGTGAGGTCTATGCTGAAAGAGTCTATTGATAGGGAATAAACGATGAAGTCATAGTTGCTCTCAATGTCAGGTGGAAGAGAAATGAATGTATTAAGTGTTAAGGTAGAGTAGAAAAGTAGACCATAATTGTGTAGAATTGCAATTAATCACATAATCAGTGGAGCATTCATCATGTTGGGTGTCTTTGGGGGATACTGTCTCATCAAAGTGCTATAAACCAGCTTGAAGACTTAAGTAACACAAGTATTAAGACAAATAATTACATCTAATGGGAAATGGAGTGTGTTCCTTCCAACACACAAATGCTGCACACTAGACTACAGAAATCCATATTAGTTTGATTTAGAGAACAAATTTGAAACGAGAAAAGAGAATAAATAATGTTTGACCGCAACATAAAACCTTAAACCAACCATCCACCACACCCAAGGTACACAATGCCCCAACATTCTAGAGTTAGAAATGGATGCTTTACATCATTCAAGCTTAGAGGAGGGATTGGAGATTCTGTGTGTGTTCGATATTGTTTATTCTGCTCCACGGACCAGGCTTATCACCTCTGAAAACACTGGAGACCCACTGGTTCAGCGCAGATTATAAATATGCATGGAAATCAATACATATTTGGCAGTGGGGGAGAGAAAAAGTGAGAAAAACACAGGAATAGAGCAGAGGCCCTGGAATGTTCATCTTCATTTATTATCGTCATTTATTCCTCTTTCGCTCTCTTTCCTCTGCTGCACATGTGCACATACTCACTTCCCTACCTGTGCACACACACACACACACACACACACACACACAGACACAGAGTAGGGCACAGACACACATATTCATCCACCGCAGGAGAGAGGGAGAGAAAGAATATGTCCAGATCAGCAAATTATCCATTCCTTTCTCTTCGACCATTCCTGTGGGGCTGTGTAGTGTGTAATAGCATGTGCACTCCTCTGATGATTAGCCAGACTGTATATTTGTCAATTCAGGTCCATAAGGAAGGCCAGGGAGCAGTCTGAGACACAGGTTCATTTATTTATTGACATTCAACACAGTTCAGATTATTTATTAAGTAAGGGAAAATGCAAACTAAAGATGTATGATTACAAAATCATCAAACAAATCTTTCTCAGAAATATTTTGTAGCAGTTTTTTCATTTGCTCTGAATTATTTTTCAAAACAATGACTTCAAATCTCTTACTATATTCTATTGTAAGTACTTCCTAGACAGTGCACACACACACACACACACACACACACACACACACACACTTGAATGACAGCAATGTTCAACCTTTGGGACCTCAATGATAGCTACATCTGTGAGAACTATTCAGGAAGGATGAAGTCATTGTACACTAGTTTACTTTACAAATCAAACAAATGCTTGAGGGACTAAAATAATGTCTGAAATAATTACCATAGTAAGCATGTACACCTTACTCCCAAATAGATATCTATCCAAACTAATTAAGGATTTTGTCATTGGGGCTTATCACAATAGTTGACAACAAATGGAGGGCTAAGATTGTTAAGTATACGTACTAACTGGTTCCATTTTGAATATGTAAGGGAATACTTAAATTATTTTTATGTGTGTTTTTTATTTTTTCCTCACAACCCATGAGCACATTTTGAGATGTGTGTCTACATGAGTACACTGCTGTGTACAGTACTGTAAGTCTGCAGAGTGAACACAGCAGCCACAATGAGCTGGAGTATTCCTTTTAACTGGGCCGTCTAAAGGTAGGCTTTATCTTAAGCCTTTGCAGCAGTAGTCTTGGCCCAAAAGGATATACATCTAGCTTTTTATTCCTTTTTTTATGACTAATACTAACGTCCCCACTTGTCCTGCTTCAGCACCTCTCCACCGATCATTTGGTGTGCAATTTGTTGTATTTTCATCCATCAAATGCGTCAATACAGGCTTAAAGTGTGCCCAAATGACCTCTATGCAACATTAACATTTGACAACAGACAGTATAAATGCACATCTGCAATATTACAACTTGTCTTTGTTTAGTAATTGGTGACACTGGGTGGTTGTATTATAGCCCAAGGGGTCATTTGATACTGTAATGATAGCAGGTTGTCATAGAAGCTGGATCATTTTCCCTCCTGACTATCAATAATTTCCTAATAGTCTGGAAAACAGTCCCTTCTTTCATGATGGAGTAAATGTAACTTCTGTTTGTACTTGGTAGATTGGATATTAAATATATGTTTTTCATATAGGAATACATTATAATGTGGTTAATACTTACTTACTACTTCCCTCTGTATCCTATATAAATACTATCACTAGGAAGGGAAACTAATGCCTCTGATAATGGCAATGGCTCTAATGACTTCATGTCATTATGGGAGATAAATGCATCCCCTGATTATACTTCTTTATTGTCTGTTTTGTGAACCCTGCCCTGTAATGGACATTAATTTATTGTCAACCCAACACAATGGTCTTTGTGATACTATAAGCATCGTGGCATCTATGTACTGTATATGTATCTGATTAATTTAGTGTGCTTTCTGGGATCACTTGGGTGTATTCCACTGCTAATAAACTATTCACTTTTTCCCACTCTGTCTCTCATTTCCCATTTTATGTATTTCATCTGGTTATTTCTTCTGCTGCTTTGTCCCTTTTTTTTTTTTTTTTCTTTCTTTCTTTTCACTTAAGTTTTATTTTTTTCTTCATAATTTTCTCTTTCCCATCCTCTTGCCCTCTTTTTTAATTTCTCTCTCCCACTAACCACCTCTTGTTCTTTTCATTTCTGGCTTCTTAATAAGCTCTAATACATGCAAGCCATTGGCTCTTAAGGTGTACTCCATATAGACCAAACAGGTGCATCATTAATCTAAGCCCTTCGCAGTGTTAGCTATGTGCAAGGGTCACAGGATAACACATTGTTTCCTGTGTGAGCCAGGGCATCCATATTATCTACCGTCACTCATTAATAAATCACACCTGGAGATGTGGCATTTTGTCTCTGTGTGCCAAAGCATTGTGTTGCTGGACTTCCCTGGTGAATGAATGAATATAATACGTGTGTTCTAATTACCTCTGCTTCTCGCTAGCTAACACCCCCTCATACTTTCGAACTCTCTCTCTCAGGTTTTCACCTGGTTACGTATACATGAGTTAATAAAATAACCTTAATAGCATAAAAAAGCTGTGCACTGTCCTTAGACAAAATTATATTTTAGAGCAAACTGGCGGTTTTCAAAATGTAAGAATAGACAGGCTTCTTCCACAGTATTGTATGTGTAAATGTGGCAGAATGCATTCATTTGTATTACTGTTTGTATGCCAGAGGACAATACTTAACAACAAAAACTAAGTCTTTGGAAAGGAAAACGCCAACATTTTGGGGAATACATCAATACTCTTATCTTCCTAGCAGGTCACAAGTGATGATCGAAAAGGGGTTATTTTTTTATCAGTCCATACATTTATTTTTAGGAATACAATAGAGACTGGTCGGGTTATGATAGTTACATGTTGCATTCTGGTCCTGGTTGGCATAAGCTTTAAACGTTCATGCACATCATGGCAGAGTTTTAAGATGATCAACTCAATTGTTGATAAATGCACCAAGCGCCAGTATTGGGGCAAGCAACTCATTAAATATGAATGCCTTTTGTTGTTGTTCCCCTCATTTTCAGGTTGTAGCTAAATAAACAATAGTGTTTGTGCCTTCTTAGTCAAAAAAAGATCCTTCCAGATCTTTTGTTAAGTTTTAGCAACAGCATTTATAACAAGTTTACAAATAATTTATAATAAGTTAACTGCAATTGACACATATCAAAAAACAAACACACAACAGCTTTGGAGTTATTAAAGGACACTTTTGAGGTAGGCTGGCTGTTTGACCCTGATTCCAGTCTTTGCTCTAAGCCAGGCTCTCGGACCAGTCTCTCAACTAAAAACAAAAAGATAACATTTATATTGATCTCATCTAATTCTCAGTAAGACAGCAAATTTACTTCCCGAAATAAGAATAAATTTAAAAGACACAGAGAAGGGCATTATTTTAGAACCTGCAGTGCTTACTGTGATCTAAACAGATTGTATTTAGATCAGTGCCGTAAAGAGTGCAAGGCTAGAGAGCCTTGCACTCTTTACGGCACTTTATTTGTCCCAGGGCGCATCACAGAAACATTCTCATTATCATCTAAATACATCACTCCCTAGAAATAAATAAAAATGTATAAAACACCATCTGGAAGAATTTGATTCTCAAAGTGACCCCAGTGAAATAGGAAAAACAACTCCTTTTTAACTTCTGTCAATTTGAGTCTTTGAAAATAAATCTGATCTTTTTTCTCTCAGTTCCTGTCACCTGTCTACCAGTGCTTAATTTACAGTTTGCCAGTGATGTGTTAAGTTTTTTTTGTCTTTTTGTCTTAATAGGCAAATGGCACCATGTGGTTTTATCTATGTATGGTTTAGTAAAATATAGGGTTGCAGCCCCATGGTAAACCCAACATGAGGTTAATGCTGATGCTCTTCATCTCTGACAAATGCACAGTTAGACATCTGGAGAACACAAACACAAACACACACAAACAAACACACACGCACACACAGAAATGAACGTATTCATTTGAATGATCACACACATGTGCACACAATTCCACATAAGAACTTATCCTACTCTCATAGATAGATGCAGAAACATACACACGCCTGGACAGAGACAATTACTAGTCCTCAGTTCCTGACAGAAAAGAAATAAAGAAAATACACAAAGGTTTTAAAGGTATAATATGCAGCACATTCTTAAAAAACAATGTTTGGACTGATACAAAATGAATCCCTCGCGGTCATCACTTATGAAGTGTAAGAAGTCTGTAGCCATGTCTATACTGAGACCCTGCCTTCTGCATTTTCACTCTTGTTCTTATTTTGCTGTGTTCAGGAGGTTTCTGGGCAAAGAGCCTTCGGGCCCCACATGAGTCTATAACCCACAGCCCATTAGCAGTGTGTGCAGCCCATTCTCGTTCCCACTTTATCAAGTACATCGGCTTTGTCACAGCCCTCAGCGTCTAATATCAAGGCACCCTTTAGCATCTGTATTAAGACTCGGTATCGGTACTAATAACCCAATACCAAGTATCGAAACTTCACCAGTCAAATGATACCTGTAATCGATCCTTTCTGTGTCCAGATCTAAAAAAGTACATTAATCATTTGTATGGTTTTGCTCGCAGCCAATCACGGCAAGCGTTTCGTGATGTAATGCAACGTGTGATTGGCCCACTACCACAGCAGCTACAAACCATACAGCCAAAATTGCCTGCCTGCACATGGCTGCATGTCTGAGCCGGCGGTTAGCAGATAACTGTTCTAACAGCACGGACAGCACTAACAATGGCAACAGTGATGACACAGCCAACAGTTTTAACCTGCCACCCGCCACTGTGGTTTGGCTGATGGCGTTATCAGCACTTACTGCTGTATGATCACTGTGCAGTGCGGTGGCGGTTACCTAGCCAGTGAGACTCACACATAGCTTCCATTCACATGATGGGTATCAAATGAAGTGCCTGATGTCTTGGTGCATTGCCATTGTTTTCAATATCACAAAAGAGAGCTCCTACTCCAGCATATTTTAAGGGCTTAAAACCAACATTTACCTAAACAATGCTGTCAAATTATGAAAAAGGCCTTTCTCGTGTTTTGTTCAATCAACAGTGTAAACAAAAGCATTGTTTATTTTTTGCTCGACAAATTACTTATTAAACAATTCCTCAAAATTGCATGTTAATTTTGTGTCCATCGGGCATCAGTTGACTGATTAATGAACTACTTGCTTCAGCTCTAAAAGAGAGACCTGACGTCAATCCACATGAAGTCAGAACACATGAAGGAAGTAGATGTCAGATGTTGTCTCTCTACACATACACATGTACAACCTCAAGTCAACTGTAATACCCAATACTATTTTATAGTCATTTTATCTCACAAATCCCACTATTCTCTGTTCTCCCTCACACACACACGCATGCACGCACACACACACACACACACACACACACACACACACACACACACACACACCACAATGATACAATTTATTGTACTCGGGCCAAGTCCATGGATAGCCTGAGGATGGGTAACAGTTGGCTGCCACATTTGGCTGGTTCCACACTGTTAGTCAGATATGGGCTGAAGTGTACAGGGGGAATACTCTTTTAAATGACACCTACCCCACATTCTGTGTCCTCACATGTTTGTGAACTGTATGCAAATGTAAAAGACATACACTCATATGTTTATGCATATGTGTATGTAAAGGATGGTGTGTGTGTGTGTGTGTGTGTGTGTGTAGTACTTGCATTTGCTTCTGTCATTATTTGACAAGTTTTTTCCTGAATATAAGCAAGCTGTCCTGACCAACTGGGCCATTACGCCTGATAGTGAAAATGTGTGTGTACTCATGCAGGCTTAATTTCCTGTCTCTCCCATCCTCTCATTCACAACATCTTTTTTTTTTCTTTTTCTAATAGATCTGTTAGGCATTTCAAAGAAAATGAAAATGTGTGTTAACGTTTACTGCTTTTCAACTACCACTACCATTAGTGAAATCTCTAATGTGCTGTTAAGACATTCTGTGGCCCACAGCATGCTCACGTCGCAATGTTATTACCTTACTTCATTTGAATATTTTGTTTCTATACACAGCCTTCTTTTGTGTTGGTGCAGACAACAGTGTTGTTCTTTCCGTTTATTATTCGTTTTTTGAACTTCTCACCCCTATCCATCTTTGGTCACTGCCACATGCACATTTAAAATGGAAACAAAAGTATGTTTACTATAACATGAATAAACCATACATTGTATCTCTTGTTTTGGTATCTCTCCACAGGTTACATGTTTTTATTTTATTTTCTATTTTCATTTTACACCTTAAAATTCTAATGAGTTCTCAAATTGACTTCATCCCACACACTTTGTATTTCCTTATACATTTGAGTACACGCTATTATCCTTAGGCAGCAACCCGATGACCCTGATGTCTGAGACAAGACTTGGATTACAACTCTGCCATTAGTATATATATATAATACAAAAATACAAAACATATCCTGAAAAATAAAATCATTAGCAAGTGAAATGTGCAAGACATTTGACCAATTTCTCTGAGACATATCTCCAGTCTCTTTGTTAGGCTTTATTAAGCTCTTTAATACTCAATACCAATACTGTATGAGGTAGGTGCTTAATTGTCCCATTTAAAAACCTTGACCTTGCTGGAATCTAATTAATTAGTGTGGTATGAAGGTTAATTAGTAACGAAGGATGTCCATGCATCATAAAGCCCCTTGCCTTAACCCACTGTGGCAGTCAAGCAGAAAAACAGTCATCAGTCATCCCCTTGGAGGGAAGAATAAGTGAAGTGATACTCACACGTTTACATCTGAGTTAATTTCTGCAGCTCTTGTTCATTGACCCTTTCTGTCATGAAAGGCAAAAGGATCTACCAGGTGGGATGCTTTATTTAAATAATCAATGAGTTAATGGGAAGTCTCATTGTTTTTGATTTATGAGGTTTGTGATGCAGAAGGTGAAAGTTACAGCCATCGTAGCTGCATGAAGCAACATACAGAAGATACTATTTAACAGGATTTTGGCAGGAATAATGCATTTTTGGGAAATATGCTGATTCACTTACCTGACATGTCCTGAACAAGCTGAAGGTTGGCACATTTGGTTCCATTAGGACAGATTTTGGCTAGCTGTTTCCTCCTTTTTTCAGTCTCTATGCTAAGCTAAGCTAACTGCTAATCTTTTCTTTTAACTGCTGCCATCATATTTACCGTACAACAATCAGTGGTATCAATCTTCTTCTATAACTCTCGACAGCAAAGCAAATAAGCATATTTCTCAATTTATGCCATGTTACGCCTTGGGAAAAAGTTCAATGGGAACATTGTTTTTTGTTGAGTTCTGTAGTTCTTCCTTGTAATACACAAACTGAGTAAAGCCTGTCAGCAAGGTGGCTTACCAGCAGCATCATACCATTTTAAATCCTGATTGCTTCATAAGGGGGAGTAGATTTAGCAGGGTAATGCAAATTAGTTAGGGCTCTTTTAATTTTTATAATTAAATATAACAGTGTGACATCATAAGCATTTCTTGTTATTTCTGAACATCATAAATACGCTTCTTAAATGAAAAGGTTATAATGACAAAAGGGGAGATTTCATGGCCATCTACCAATGGCTTTTATATCATAAGTGAACGTCATGGTGGTGGTGGTGATGGGGTGTGTTGACACCACACAGATCTATTCATGAAGCTGTAATATAAATAATTACTTCTGTGGAATCAATGTCAATTAGGTTTAAATACACAACCCCAATGGTATATTAAAATATATTGTGTTTTGTGCATTGTTTATGGGAGTGTGAAATGCTTATACATACAATATTGTTGTACGATACACTATTTGATGTATTCACTATTGCTTCTAGAGCTCAATTTAGCATCCCAACAACATTTGATATTAAATCAATAGTGAAACTATGTTTACAGATAATAACGTCAAACCCATTTTACTTGATTTGCAGGTAACATAGAGCGGATTAAAATCATGGATTACATTTTCTTGCCAAAATGAAGTCAACCAAATAATACTTTTTACAAGTGTTTTTTGTATTATTTATTTGTTGTATATTTGAACTGCAGTTGATGCATCCTGTGTGTGTACAACTAAGTCACTCTTTCTTAAGAGCTATTTTTTTATATTATCCTGGCAAAATCCAATTTTTAGTCTTAGTTTTTCCAATACAAATCATTTTTCATAACTCCAGTCGAGCTCTCCGAGGGCTTTTTTCCCTTTTAACTCCAGGGCCTTGTTATGTTCAGTTAGGACTTAAAGGCAGCCATTTGTAAGCTCTCAGATTCCACAGGGAACCATCCTCAAAAGTCACTACCTCAAGCTTTTCATATGATTTTGAAATCAAATCCTTGGGAAATGCTCAAGTAGAGGTGGCTCTCGAACTGCTGTGATGTGCAGTTTTCCATATGTGTGGAGTGGTAATTGGCAGGAAAGGTAAGGGAGAGGGAAGCAGACGGGAAGGAGCCTTTTATTAATGTCACAGGTATGGGATTGCATGCCTGTCGCCGAGTCTGCATAGTAAGGCTATGATTGTCACAAGTCAGTGCAGGGAGTATTCCAAAGCATGTGGATGGATTGCCTGTCTGTCATAGAATCTGTATTGTACAGTACATACTGGATCTGATTGGGGCATTTCAAATAACACAAGGGATTTAGAGTGGTGTGACAAGGACAATATATCAAGTTGTACAACTGCTGGTGCTTTTTATGCAGTTTGTACATTTTTCTCCTATACTACTTTAACTGATTAAGAGGCTTCTAGTGGTGGTTTGAAAAATAGCAATTGTAATTTAACATCTTAATAGTGAGCTGTTGACCTCTTCATGCCACAAATAATCAATGCCTAGAATGAGCTATCATAATGTTATGAATTATTCAATATGTTAAAGCTTGGGACATATGACATGATTACTACCACATTTGTTTTCTAATGTTGCCACATCCCTGCACTTTCTTACTTCTTATTTCCCCTTGGTTATATTATAAATATACTTGCTGACACTGAATATTTGGCTACCAATTCTTCCTCCTCGTAAAAAAAATAATCCTCCTTTCCTATCTGTTCAATTGCAGCCAAGGGGAAATGGGTTTCATCAAAACTTTAACGCTACCAAATAAACTATCCATATGCAAATCATGCAGATGATTTTTAGCAAGAGGGATTCCACTGCATGCTGTCTCATTTTTCTTTCAGATAAAGGTAAATAATAAAGTTTGGCAACAAGATGAACAGATTGACGATTCATTAGGAATTCTTATGACAAAAACTAAGATGGTTTGCATAATATGCTGTTTCATATTTTCTCTTTAGAAAAATTAAAAGGGATGCAGAACAGCTATTAACAACCTAAGCACCAGATTTACAGATGGACTAAGTGACATATACAGCAATCCTTCATGGAGATCTCATTTTTTTGTGGCTTACCTCCACGCCACCCAATTATCATTTAGTTCATGATGAATACATACAAAGGTTACTTTTATTAAATTGTGATGAGGAGCTCTGACAAATTGAAGAGAGAAAGGGATTGAGCCACAGGGTGGTTAGACATAATCTCTCTTTCAGGAATTGAGTTATTTTCAAAAAACACCATGCGATGAAATTATGCAATGTACAATGTTCAGCAAAGTAAACGACTTAAACCATAAAAATATTCAGAGCATGCTGACGATTCAACAATGTCGTAAATGTTTGCAGACTCCATGTCTTATGTTCTGGCATCCCCCTCATCCCCCCTTAAATCCTCTACTGTCACAACTTGTAGTGGCCGAGCCTTACAAATGTTACAGTGTTAAGTCTCCACAGTATCCACATCAGCCAATTTTTTCTTTAATACATTCAAAACATTTCTGAACGGTACAGAATAGTTCATGACAGCACCATAGTTGGTGTCAGCAAACAAGCATGTGTGCACAGTTATCTAAATTTGTGTTAATATCTCTGTTCAGCCAGAAAAATCATCTGATCCGGTGCTTGTGTGCGGGCGTCAGTGTGCGGGTGAATCCATGAGTGAATGTGTGCACCTCTGTGTCTGTCGCCACCTGCAGCAGCAAACTCCATAATATTTTGAGTGGCCAGTTATGGCTGCACGCTCAAGGACCTTTCTTGGTTGCTGTGACTCATAAATGTCTCAAAACACCTATCATTGCCTGTTTTGTACTGCCACAGATGGCCTGCTGACTCCTCACTCATCACTCTTCACCATCCCCCGGCCAGTAGGGGCCTCTATTGATAACACAGCTAAGTGCATCTCCGATCCCCCCATCTGCTACTCTGCGCCCACAATGGGGGGATGACAGTTCGCGGTCTACAAGCTAATGGAATGAACAGTGTGGTTGGCTAACAGCTAACGAAACTACCATCCACTCACTGCTGCGTAACTCTCGGTCGCTGCTCTGCAGCTCACATTTATTGTTTTGAACGGTGTGTTTGGCAAACCACTAACAGCTAACGGAACTACCAGTACACACACTGCTATACCTCTCAGCAGCTCGGATGCTGCTACGCGTGCAGACAGCTTAGATGCCATTCGGATTGGTTGCATTCATTCAATCACACAATACAACAGTATCTGAGATCTGCACTGTACTGAGTGTACCTTTCTATTCATACAATGCCTTTTGTATGCAGCCTCGTGATTTAGCTAGTGTACCTGTTCCTGATCATACGTTAGTGTGTGTGTGTGTGTGTGTGTGTGTGTGTGTGTGTGTGTGTGTGAGTGAGTGAGTGAGTGAGTGAGTGAGTGAAAGAGAGAGAGTCTGTTGTATGTATAGGTGTAAAGCAGGTAAGCCGAGGAACAGCAAGTGTTGCATGGCAATGAGAAAAGGAACACTAATTCTATCATTTGATGGTCTTTAATTATGGTGGCCATAGCACACTAGCCAGATTTATGTTCTCCTGCTATCAGAGAATGTCTGTATGTGTGTGTGAGAGAGAAAAAGAAAAAGATAAAGCAAGATAGAGAGCAGTGAATGGGGAAGAGGAGGAAGTGAGGTAGGCAGAGCGAGCAAGAACAAGAAATTTTAGTTTTATTGATTTTCTATTAAAACAAAAAAAAACATCGTATATCTGTTTGACAAAATCCACACTTTTTTTATATGTGGATCATAAACATGGCTTATAGCAACATTTGACAGCAGCTTTGTAACAGTAACAGCGAGCTCAAACTGATTGGCCTCAAAGCTGGAATTAATGAAGCCAAAGCGCCTGCACACTTACTCCATGCCAAAAAAGTTTAATAATGTAATATTTCCAGGATCAAAGCGTTGTCATTATGTCACCTTTGTCTTCATTGATGCTGATAGCCTTGCACCTACATGATGAGCATAACTACTCCCCTTCAACTCAAAGCTGGCATTGACTCATGTTCTTTGGAATTTGGCATTATTTATAAGATAATACTTTATTTATTATTTATGTTGGAGGTTTACCACTGAAAACATCTCGTCATCAAATGTAGAACACATTGCACAATGAAATACTTTTCATAAATATCATCAAAATTCTTCATTCACTTAAAATGTGTGTTCTCTGTGACCTTTAGTGACTTGCATTTCACACTGACTAAATCAATAACCTTCCAACAATACATCACTTTTAAGTTTATACTGCAATGATTCAGTTTCCTTCTCAGTGTTTCATCACATCCATTAAGCTCACTATGGTTGATGTTACTATAGTAGAAAATAGCAATCGTAAAAGCTGTCCTTTGGTGTCCTTAATTACTGGGGGATATTACGGCCTGTTTGTTGATATTGTAACCTACCTCCCTCATGACCTGTGAGATGTTTAACCCTTTTAAAGATGATTTATTGCAAATACACATTATTTTTAATTATCCCTGCAGCAAGGTGTCCAACAGATTTGTAAAGCCATTACTAAAAATCAATACTCAGCTTTTAGGTGATGAATTAATTAATGAAGTGCAAAGTTTACCTTGAGTGAGGGCCCATTGATGAAGGGAGAAAGAGACACAGCGAAGGAGAGGGAGAAAGAAAGAAGGAGATGTGGTTGAGGTGACTCTTAATGATTTAATATCAGTTGGTTTGGAGCATTTTAGCTCTCTGTTAATTGCACTTAATTTGTGTTTTGATTGAAATAATTTGAGGGTTAGGCTGGGAAACAAACATTTCTCCACTGGAGACGGGTGAGTAATTTCTCCCTCATGCCTTCGGCAGCCAATCTCCCAGACTGGCTAATGGATCATTATCGTAGGACCAATTCAACCGAAAGAATTTAGTCTTCGGAGCCTGACTGATTCTTTCTCCATCCTTTGTTTTCTTCATTTTGATCTATGTGCTTTGCTTGGTTGGTTTCACCACACCTCAAAAGCAATCGTAACAGTACTTTGACAATCTGGGAATGAATCCCACCTATTTTTGTTAATTCTTTAACACATGGCTTTAAAGAGTTAAAAAGAACTCAGTTACGGTATCCGTGGTACTGTAACAGAACTCTAACAGATTTTTAACTTTGGGATTCATTAAAAAAAATTGTCTACAGAATGGTGCTTAGCTGTTGTAGGGTGATAAAGCAAACAAGATTGTTACCATTGTGGCCTCTGTGGGTCTTATTATGATTATAAATTGTGTCATTACTGTTAAAATATTTTTGTGTGTATGGATGTACATGTTTGACAAGGATAGAGGTTGAGACGAGAGCCAATGGAATTCAGTGTGCACCTGCGAGACAGAGAAAAACAGCGAGTGAGATATGTTTGTGAGCTGCAGTGTGTTCTATATACAACTAGACATATATTTTTTAACCTATGCAAAACATTTTGCAAAATGTCTCATTCCACGCCATGTCTAAATTAAACAGCCCTGCGGCTAAAATGACTACTTTTCTCAGGGTGTACTACCTTGCAACTAATAGTCCCCATTATTCATGGCCCTACAGCAGAGGTCACGGCCATGGGGTTTACTTTTTTTTGTACCTCTCTAAATTGGAAGTCAAGAGAAAATGAATCGAGACACCCACACATGGAATGAGCTATAGATTTGACTTTGACTTGTCCTCAAACTGCAAAGGGAAAATAGTTTCATGTATGTTATGGGGACTGTTGGAGATAGTGCTGGAGGTCTCAATGGGTGTAGATGTCAAAATAAATTCTGATTGAAATATAAGTATGTTGTGATTTGTTTTCTTTATCCTTGCTGATTGTCTTTTTCAGACAGATTTTTTTTTCTCCTTGACAAAAAAGATTTAATCATAATCATTAAATGTATTTAAGTCATACATTTAATTTGAATAGAAACAACTGTCCCTTGAATAATGGTGATTTCCTTAGCTAGACATTGCATGATAGGCACAGCTTTGTTGTAATAGTGTGCATCAAAGTCAGAATGCCCCCTGGTTTCTGTTTTTAGGTATATGATAACAAAAAACACCAAGTTAATCCATATTTGCATAGATAGTTGCAAATTATTTAACCAGAGAAACTTTTATTGACAGTATTCGGAATTTCTTCATTTTTACTTTTGACTGTAATACCACGGACGTTCTTGAATGTAACAATTACAAAATCAAATGTAATGAGTGAGCAATTAAAAAAAGTAATTAGATGTGAATATTCAACACAAAACGATTCCACGAAATCCTTGGAAAGGCTTGTATGAGACTGTAAAGAGTGCAATTCTGCCAAACTATAAAGTTTATGAGCAGAAAAGAGGTGTTTATTGCCCCAGCGTTCAATTTGTCTTAAAATCTGATATTTCTGAAGTCCCCAGGAAAAAAAAAAGCTTTATGAAGGAATTATTCACCTCAAGCTATAAACTGACCAGCCAATCCAGAGTGAGTCTTCCATTTTCCACAACTGCCAAGAGCAAGTTATTTCTGATAACACAGACATCTGATAAATTGGTGATTTTAACAACCGGCAGTTGAATTAAGGTGATGGGTTGGAGCCTGGAACTGTTTGTCACCTTGTGAGTTCAAGGTCTGGCTTTTGAAAATGGAGACATTTCGCCATGAGATTGAAAAATCCTCTTTAGTTGATGTTCACTTTGTTGAGCGTGACCTTTTCATCTTCCAGGCAGGAATATTATGTCATCACAGAGAAGGACAGAGTAATTCAGCCGACTGCCTGCTACATGTAAACAACTGAAAGATGATGTCTTATGTCTGCTCTCGTCAATTGTACATATTGTTTTCCCTGTGAAACTATAATACTAACACCATCTGTACTTTTGTTTGTAACTTTATATCAAGCAAATTTAGAGTTGTATCTACGTCTTGTATTAACACATACACACACACACACATGCATGCACAAATTCAGACATAAACCTTCAGATGCAACATGCAAAGGTCATACCAAACTATCTAGTATCAATTAGAATACCATCTACATTCTCTGCCCTCCATATTATGCACATTTGTCTGTTTTATTATTTTTTCCAATTAAAGCCGAATGATGGAGTCTGATAGGAATGCATGTCTTTCAGTAGCTCCATTGTCTGTCAGGCAAGATGGATTCCCCTTTGGGGTGAGCAATATATCAGCTTTACAAGTCCATATATCGTCTTAAGCATGAGGTAATGGAGCACTGATCCACCCAATCTCTAATATCAACATGTTAATTTATGGGGCAGTCAGACATTGAAACAAGGTGTTCGTGTTTATAGACCTCTGGTCTTCTCAGTATTTTAGATAGATAGATAGATAGATATGTACTT
>NW_022280119.1:701749-870788 GCF_004355925.1 Anarrhichthys ocellatus
GGGGGGGGGGGATTTGTATGGTACAGCAGCAAGACACACCAAGAATCAAAGTAACAGAGTAACCAAAAATAATAAGTATTAAAAAATGCACAATATATACAATAGAATAACGGAGTAGGACAAATTAAGTATCAGAATATAGAATATATAAGATAAAACAAAAATGCACAGTAAATACAATGAAATAGAATAGTGCTAAATTAACTAACTTTGTGAAAAACAGTAGTGCAAAAGTCAACCCCAGCAAACAACAGTGTAGCAGTGTGTAGTTATGTGGAGGATGATCTGGCCAGAGGTGATTTATTGTAAAGTGTTATTGCAGAGGGCAGGAATGTTCTCCTGTATCTTTCCTTGTGACAGCGGAGCTGGATCAGTCTGTTGGAGAAAGTGCTCCGCTGTCCCTGCAGTAGGTGGTGGAGACGGTGGTACGGGTTATCCAATATGGACAATAGTTTCTTCAGTGTCCTCCTCTCCACCACCTCTTCCAGATTGTCTTGTTTGCAGCCAATGATGGAGCCGGCCTTCTTAACCAGTTTGTTAAGTCTGTTGGTGTCTCCGGCTCCAATGCTGCTCCCCCAGCAGACTACGGCGAAGTACAGTGCACTGGCCACAACAGACTGGTAGAACATCTCCAACATCCTGTTGCACACGTTGAAAGATCGGAGTTTCCTCAAGAAAAAGAGTCGACTCATCCCCTTCTTGTACACAGCATTGATGTTGGTCTGTCAGTTCAGCCTGTTGTCGATGGAGACACCCAGGTACTTGTACTCCTCTACCATGTCCACATCCTCTCCCAGAACTTTCACCGGTTGTGGAGCCGTCGTCTTCCTCCTGAAGTCGACCACCATCTCTCTGGTCTTGGCCACATTCAGACGCAGGTGATTTCTACCGGCCCACTCCACAAAGTCAACCACTACTGTCCTGTACTCCTCCTCCCGTCCGTCCCTTATACACCCGACCACTGCAGAGTCATCAGAGAACTTCTGCAGATGGCATGACCCTGAGTTGTACTGGAAGTCAGTGGTGTACAAGGTGAACAGGAAGGGAGACAGAACAGTTCCCTGTGGGGCTCCAGTATCACTGACCACCACACCAGACAGCACACTGCCCAGTCGGACAAACTGTGGTCTACCTGTGAGGTAGTCAGTGATCCAGGAGACGGTGGACGCGTTAACCCCCACCACCCGCAGCTTGTCACTCAGCAGCACTGGTTGGATGGTGTTGAATGCACTGGAGAAATCAAAGAAAGTGATTCTCACAGAGCCATCGGATCCATCCAGGTGCGACTGAGCTCGTTGCAGCAGGTAGATGATGGCGTCGTCCACTCCCACATGAGGCTGGTATGCAAATTGCAGAGGGTCCAGTGAGGATTTCACCTGTGGTCGAAGGTGGGCCAAGACCAGCCTCTCCAGCACCTTCATCACATGAGATGTGAGGGCAACTGGTCGGTAGTCATTGAGGCTAGATGGTGTCGTCTTTTTTGGTACAGGAACCATTTTATTTTTCCTTTACGGTTTATTTTAGTTACGGTTCAGGGTTTACTTTAATGAGATTACTTCACTTCATAGTAGACATATTATTTCTAGGTTGTAGTCAAGTGTGCCTCTGCAACCTAAGGATTATTGCATGCAAGATAAGAAAAACCCTACACATTGAACTCAAATGTATTGTTGCATGATCTGCTGCATATTTCTCAATTCATTGACAGGAATATATATTTTACAGGCATTACATATTTAAACAACCATTTTTAACAGGATGCGATTAAACAACAGGAATCCCATTATGAGACTTCTAAAAACAAAAAACAAATTCCAATTCATGTGTTATAGCCCACGGTCTGAAAAAGCATTTTAAGGTTCAACCACTGCATATTTCATGCTTATGTACTTCTTTTCATTGGACCTTGATTTGACAATATCCTGCCAGTGCTCATCACAGAAAGATTTAAAGACTCGAATGAATAACTTAAAGAATTGAATGTGCTCTCGAATAAAATCTGTCATGAATCAAATTAGAAAGATTAATGGTGAGTGAGGTGAAGTGTACCATAAAATGTCAGTGAGCGAAAGACCCACATTTAAAGTGGGATGTCTTTCACTGGAATACATCTTTTCTGGATTTTGTGGCGAGGTACTGTAATTTCAAGGTACTGTAAGTCAGCACAGGCAAGGGGGCTATTAAATTTCACGAAGCAAAGGTTCACTGACAGTGGGGTTTAACTGTTCAATTACAAAACAGTAAAATACTCATAATTCTTTTCTACAACACGTTGATAACAATTTCATATTTTTGACACATCACTGCTCTGTCACTGTACTTGACAAATGTTTGCGGGCTTTTAACTGTGATTCAGATTTTCCAGTACTATTATCACATTTGGGAAGAGTGTCTGATAGAGAGGAAAAGAGAAAGGGAGCGAGAGAGCAATGGAGGCCGTAGTCTTGTCAATATTGGTAGATCGAGCTTGGTTCATCATAAATTGTCACTCACTTTGTGTGGAACAAGTAAAATTAAACTGTAAGCTACATTTTTGTAAATTAACAAATAAATGAAATTAAGATTTGCATGGTAGATTTCACAAAGCGTCTCTTTAAGTAGTATAAGTTATAATGTTATAGTTGATTGAGTAATAACATTCAGGTCTGTATAGAGCTGGTCTATATTGGAGATCCAAGGCCAAAGGCTGTCACGGAGTGATAAAGTCAGTGAGTGAAGTTACCCCATTAGTTGGTCGAGTTGAAATTTCCCCTTTGGACATTGCTTTTCAGAATAGACACAAAAATGGTTGTAATGTCTTTGCCTCCTCGATCAATCTTCTGATCCACTTCCTCAACACATATACGGTTGATGTTGTTATGCAAGCCATTTGTTACTCTACTCTGAAAGCCTCATGGAGCTCTAAAACATCGCAATTTTGGCGCGACTGTATTTTACTGTATACATTGATGTTTCCTGTATATGTATTTCAAAGGTGGTGTTTTGATACTATATATGCAGGGTGTTGAAACAGTTTGATGCATATGTTGTAAGAGTGGTGTAGTGTGTGCATAGTGAACGGGTCGTCAAGCGACAGAGAGAGTGACAGAGGACGTGTTCAGAGAAGACAGCTGTTGGCGATCGGCAAAAAAACATCATTTATCTTGAATGACTGTATCAAAGTATTCTGGTTAGCCAAAGCATATAACTTATATCCCCATAGACAATCCTATTTGTACTTTGATCTATTTCTATCTATCCTGGTTAAAATGTGGTCTGCATTCCCCATTTTTATATTTTAATAAAAGCTAAACTATTCCTGCACCCTGCCCCTGTTATTACCTTTGTCACCTGTTTTTATTCATCTTATATCTTATCATTATTCCCACCATTGACCTATTTAGTTTGCAGAATTATTCGATGAGCAAGGTTGTACATTTGCATGTTTTAATTTCTTGACCAACAAGCCTTTTGGAAACAGACATGACCCCAAAGGGTAAGAGAGGGTAAAGGTAAAGAGACAGAGGAGAGGGTGAGTAGATGGGAGAGATGGGATAGATAGGTAGGTAGATAGGTAGACAGATGGATGGATAGACTTTGACAGATCAGGTCCCAGGGTAATTCCTTAGTTTAATATCAGCTCTGATTCTAATATATATTTATGAAGTCTCCTGACATCCTAGTTACCACAGCAGCAGGTGTTCGGTCAATGTGGTATACAGCCTGGGTCTCAGACAAACACACTGGCAATGGAACATTGGGATGAAGCCTAGAATATTACTTCAGGACAGACAGACACACACACACACACACAGACACACACACACACACACACACACACACACACACACACACACACACACTTGTTTATCAAGCAAGAATTTCCTGGAGGTTGACAAGCTTCATTTTTGGTGCTTCCAAGGTCAAAAAGAACTCTATGTATCATTACAATCTACAGGTGCTTGTGGAATCCCAATGGCTAGTGTGTGTGTAAGTGTGTTTGTCATGTCCGGTACATGTGTATTTTGTGTGTGTTTATGTGTGTGTTAGAATGGAAATGAGCCCTTCGAGTATGGCTAAAGGGCTCTCACCCTCTCTCAGAAGATAGATAGGATCTTAACAAGCATAAGAGCAGAAGAGAAGTGTGTGAGTTTGAGTGTGTGTGTGTGTGTGTGTGTGTGTGTGTGTGTGTGTGTGTTTGGCCTCTGGCTACAACATCTTTCACATTTCTATTGCATCAAATCCCAAAGACGATTCCGTTGATTTTTTGACTTGTGGCATGGCCGGTGGTGAGCTGCGAAAGCTTGTCGATCAAATATTTACCAGTATATATCCTGGCTCACATCACAGCAAGTGTTATTTATGTTTGTGGTAAAAGTACAGAACTTGTTTTTCAGACAGTGTCACTTCAAAGGATACTGCTGTTGTTATTTTATGTTATTTTAACAAACCCTTGATGAACTAAAAAACATAGAAAAATAAATATATATCTTAAATGAATGCAATCTAGTAGCATGTATTGTCTTTGTAGCCAAAACACATCGCTAATTTCTCCATATACTTCAACCTGAACTTATTATTATTAACACATATTTCCTTTCATCATATTCTATCATTACTGAACATAGCCAGTTGATTTTTCTAAACTTATCAAACTAGCTAATCCAATGTGTCGCACCTCTTTCCTCTCAATGCTCCAATCACAGCTTGACATGTCTTTCAGCTGGTGAAAGCTTTTAGAGCATAAAAGCCTAACTGGGTTATGTTAAGACTTTGTAGCTGTTTCCCACCAAGGGATATTTTTAATGAAGATTATTTGACTATATGCAGGGTTATACATTTGTTAGTGCACACCAATTATATCGTATGACAACATGTACATGATTTTGGAAATACCAAGTGTAAACCCAAAGGTGATTGTCTGGAAGTTGTATAATCATATAAACATTATGAAATTGATTTTTGTTGTTGGACTAACTGGAAACTGAAATATCACAGTATTCTTATTTCTAATATTGCTACAAATATTCAAAACCAACATGTGATAAAGTCATGTCCATATGGCACACATTTAGAAGAATGACTGAGGTGCAGCCACTGGCAATAAGTAGTCCAATTAATTAAATCATTATTTGACTTCATGCTAACAAGCATGGTATATAATACGTTATACCTCACTGTCTACCAAGAACTGAACAAGAATTTGTATGGAAGCGGAACCATTGTGCAGCGCTGTTCATGAAACAGAAAGTACTTGAAAGATTACCTTTTTTTATTTATTTTGGTAATGGTTTGGCTAATCTATGCATGCCGGTCATTTGTAAAATGACAGATTGGGGTTGGTTTGTTTGATAACATTTAAAATGATATACAGTCCATACTGTAGTACTTGTTGGCAAAAACATGTACTGTATGTTATGAAATATTGTATAATTGAAGTAACCACTGCTGATACAAGATACTACATGGGGAGGATTTAAATTTCCTCTTAACGGCTCACAACATGATGCCGGCGGAGTCGGCGGCTCGTGGCTAACGGTGCTGACCGAGCTAACAGAGTTTACCTGAGTCGGAACCAAATGTGGGAGCTACGCTTGGGCAACCACACCGTCGATCAGGACAGCGTTGTCAGATGAAACCGCCTAATTAGAGCTGTGCAGCGCAGAGGCAGGGCAAACCAGTGGTCCTTACTAACATGCACTAAAAGTGTGTCAACAAAGCAAGGAGAAACTTGGATAACAACACACACAGAAGGAGAGCAACTTCATTCTCTGGTAAGGTAGACATTACTTTACGATGTCTTTACATAGACAATAGTTGTTTGCTGCTTTATTAATAATTAGGATGTTGAATACAGCTCCTTTAAGCAGGGTAACATACTGAAATATAGATTCAGACAGGAGCAAATCATTTATGTTTACCCAGAATAAAAAAAAATGTTTTGAAATGGAACTGAACAACAGGATAGACACCCCACATTCAATTCTGTCCACTAAAGTGAATTTGCAAGAGGGATCCAAACAACTCAGTGCACCCTGATGTTCACTGAAGTGGTTCCAATGTGGTTGCATGACATGGGGGGGGGGGGGGGAAAGGGCGGGGGGGAACGATGGAGAATGGAGTAGTGGGAAAGGAGAGGAGAGCTGATATCCAGGGTATTCACCCTTCATTTAACAGGCAAACTATCACCACCTTACAAGAAGGTATGAACATTCTATATCATTTGGCCTGCATGAAGTGATTCTACATGCACTGAAGAAAAAAAGAAGCGGCCTGCAGTTTTGGTATTCTGTCTGCGCCACAAATGTCTTGCTGCAGTGCTTGTAGAAATTGTGCTATATTTCCCTTGTGCATTAGCTCCATTTCACATTTTTGTGAAATCCACTCGCTGTGTATGTGAGAAAAAATCCACGCTTGTGGTGAAATGTGGTGTGATGGCACAGCACTGGTGGTTCACCGCACAGTGAAATAACAGAGCCAAATGACAGCCTGGATTCCAGTTGGGTGGGAATGTGCAGCTGCGGACGCATTCTCACAATCTATTGCAGATGTGTGGCCATTAGATTTCACTGACCCGCTCCTTGGGTCTGGGATTTGGTTTTCCTCTTTTAAGTGTGATACATATGCTTTAAGTACAAGAATGCAAGCTGAAACGCAAGTGATATATTATATTGCTTGAAATATTTAACTTAAAACAGGGTTGTTATGCCTCCTCTGTAGTTTGTACAGGTTTACTTCTGTTTATTTCTCTCTTACAGAAAAACAGTGCACTTTGAAAAGGTGTTTCTCATTGAGTTGTGTGACTAGCTGGAAAGCCTGGATTTTACATGATGCTCATTAACATCAATGTTACACTTGTGTGTACAGTGCATCCGGAAAGTATTCACAGCGCTTCACTTTTTCCACATTTTGTTATGTTACAGCCTTATTCCAAAATGGATTAAATTCATTATTTTCCTCAACATTCTATACACAACAACCCATAATAACAAAGTGAAAACTGTTTTTTGCAAATTTTTGCAAATCTATTAAAAATAAAGAACGAAAACATAACATAAGTATTCACAGCCTTTGCCATGACACTCAAAATTTAGCTCAGGTGCATCCTGTTTCCACTGATCATCCTTGAGATGTTTCTACAACTTGATTGGAGTCCACTTGTGCTAAATTCAGTTGATTGGACATGATTTAGAAAGGCACACACCTGTCTATATAAGGTCCCACAGCTGACAGTGCATATCAGAGCATAAACCAAGCCATGAAGTCCAAGGAATTATCTGTAGACCTCCGAGACAGAATTGTATCGAGGCACAGATCTGGCGAAGGGTACAGAAAAATTTCTGCAGCATTGAAAGTCCCAATGAGCACAGTGGCCTACATCATCCGGAAATGGAAGAAGTTTGGAACCACCAGGACTCTTCCTAGAGTTGGCCGCCCAGCCAGCGATCGGGGGAGAAGGGCCTTAGTCAGGGAGGTGACCAGGAACCCGATGGTCACTCTGACAGAGCTCCAGTGTTGTTCTATGAAGAGAGGAGAACCTTCCAGAAGGACAACCATCTCTGCAGCACTCCACAAATCAGGCCTGTTTGGTGGAGTGGCCAGACAGAAGCCACTCCTCAGTAAAAGCACATGACAGCCCGCCTGGAGTTTGCAAAAAGGCACCTGAAGGACTCTCAGACCATGAGAAACAAAATTCTCTGGTCTGATGAAACAAAGATTGAACTCTTTGGCCTGAATGCCAAGCGTCATGTCTGGAGGAAACCAGGCACTGCTCATCACCTGGCCAATACCATCCCTACAGTGAAGCATGGTGGTGGCAGCATCATGCTGTGGGGATGTTTTTCAGCGGGAGGAACTGGGAGACTAGTCAGGATTGAGGGAAAGATGAATGCAGCAATGTACAGAGACATCCTCGATGAAAACATGCTCCAGAGCGCTCTGGACCTCAGACTGGGGCGACGGTTCATCTTCCAACAGGACAACGACCCGAAGCACACAGCCAAGATAACAAAGGAGTGGCTTCGGGACAACTCTGTGAATGTCCTTGAGTGGCCCAGCCAGAGCCCTGACTTGAACCCGATTGAACATCTCTGGAGAGATCTGAAAATGGCTGTGCACCGACGCTCCCCATCCAACCTGATGGAACTTGAGAGGTTCTGCAAAGAAGAATGGGAGAAACTGCCCAGAAATAGGTGTGCCAAGCTTGTGGAATCATACCCAAGAAGACTTGAGGCTGTAATTGCTGCCAAAGGTGCTTCAACAAAGTATTGAGCAAAGGCTGTGAATACTTATGTACATGTTATGTTTTCATTCTTTATTTTTAATAGATTTGCAAAAATTTGCAAAAAACAGTTTTCACTTTGTCATTATGGGTTGTTGTGTGTAGAATGTTGAGGAAAATAATGAAGTTAATCCATTTTGGAATAAGGCTGTAACATAACAAAATGTGGAAAAAGTGAAGCGCTGTGAATACTTTCCGGATGCACTGTATATTTCCAGTAGATAAGTATTTTGTGGATATAGTTGTGTGTATGGTCTGCCTTTATGTGTATCATAGTATTTGTGTGTAACTGCTACTGTCCATGTAGGTGCACTTGGATGCCAATTCAGGGGATTAACAGTGTAGAGACGGAGCGTGGAAATTTGGGAAGAGAGAGGGGTATGGCATGCAACAAAGGAATAAAGCAACAAAGGAACCTGGGACAATGCAGAAATATGGCATGCGCTGTCACCTCTCTGCTATGGCGGCTTTCTGTCAGAGAAACTGTTGTCTCAACAGTACAGTACTCTGGTGATAGGAAGAACCACATCTTTTATTTATATGAATTATTTGATCGGGTCAATAAACTAAATCATTGTTACTATTTTTTCATCCATGTCTTTGTTGTCAGAAATATATTATCTAAATATATAATTTCCATTGCTTTACTGTAAAATACTAAAATCAATCATTTGTTTCATTCAGGCTCTCTGACAACAGGACCAGCACAAAGTCAACTGATCTACTGTAAAATGCAAACAACAATACAAAGTACATAAATGTCAATAGCCAAATGTACAATCTTCATGAACTCCCCATCTCTACGTCTGCCAATATCTTTCTTTATCTCGCTTTCTCATCAGTAACTACAGTACATATTCCTATTTTCAATTATTCTGGCTGAGGGCAATATGTTTTAATGATGAGCTGATTCTCTGTCTCCAGCTTTGCCAGCTCGAGCAGTAATGCCTTTTGCACATGTCAGGGTCGGGGCCTAGTTGTAATCTGAGGCTCATTACAGCTGGTGAGGCCAAGAGCAGAAACGGAACACAACTTCTCCCTGCAGCGCTGAATTACTTTTCCACCACCGGCTTCCCCTCTCCCTCGCTCAATGTTTCTCTCTCTGTCTCAGCTGCTTCACAGTTTGTCTTTGATCTCTTTCTTTCCTGTCCTGCTCTCAACCGCCCCGTCTCTCTCAATCTCAATATCTTGCTCCCCCCTATTTGCCTCTCCATTTATTTCTCGGTCTCTGTTTCTTGCTCTCTCTCTCTTTCTCTCTGCCTCGCTCCCTTCGTTCTGTCTCGACACTCCTCTGGGGAGCTCACAGAGTGCAGTGGTTTTGGAGTTGGAGGCTAGTTTTATTGAGTTTGCTCAGGGTCCTGGAAAGGCCTATTTACCAATAAGGTCATGATGAAGTGCATCAAGTCTATGAGTAAACCCTCAAATCCCCCTCGAACCAGAGTGTGTGTGTTTATGTGTGTGTGTGTGTGTGTGTGTGTGTGTGTGTGTGTGTCTGTCTCCTGCATGTTCTCCCATTTTGCCTGCGCTGTATATTAGATTCCTAGATCCTTCATAGCGGTGGGCTCATCTTGTATATTGACAGGTAAGCGTAGCATTGACAGAATTGTGAATAACCTTGTTAAACAAATCTGGCTCTGCATAAATTGAAGGCTTAAATTATTCACCATGTAGCTTTTTCTGCAAATTCCTTGCAGAAGCTCTCTGTTACATAAATCATGGTGGACTTTATCTTTACAAATCAAATTAGGTATACCTGATACTACCTGCTGTTTGTATCATCACCTGTAAAAGTAATTTTAGTCAAAGCTAAAATGTATTGATCAGCTGATCGTTCATATACATTACAGATAATGTGTTTTTCTTGATTTTGAATGTTGTTTTTGACAAATCAATCTTTCAGCAAACATCTAATATATAAAATAACAGGACAGAAATGGCTAATGCTTTTCTTCAGCACTGATTCATCATCCAGTGGGTTGTGTGTTTTGGATACAGACCCTTCCTTGCAGCATTAAAGTTTACATCGAGCTTATAAGTGCAAAGTGAGAGTTATACAGACACATTAACTTAAAGCACTTCCTAATACAAGTCATGATGCTTAGTCTGGGTTTACACAGCACAGAGAGCAGACACTTTAACCTGGCAGACTGCTTATTCATAACCAAACTGTAGCTCACAAAAAATAGTGTGCTAACAAATTGCTTAAAATTTGACCTATTTTAAAATGTACTTTAATAAAAAGGACAAGAAAAGCAGACAAAACAAAAAATCAATCAATGTCTTACAAGTTTGTCTCAAACAATATTTTAAGACAAGTAGGATGTGCTTATAAAACGGCTTCTGGATAGTTGTATTTTAAGAGGTCTGGCCTTTCTGCTCTTTCATTTTCCACAACGAATATTTAAAGAAAACTTCCCTCAGTGTCTGATAGATAGAAATGTGGGATTATGTTAAACCGAGGAAACTTTTCTTGACTCTGTAGGGTATATACGGATAATGTATCCTTTATGGGGATTTGTGTCTATCAAACAAGAGTGAAATGTTATATAAGAAAAGTATATCTGGGAGGAATGTATTCAGCTGTAACAGATCCGTTCCCTTTCTCAGTCACTTTTTGACGTTCTTTGATATAATAGAGGAGCTGAGGAATCAACTGCGTGGACAGTTTTTGAATGTTTGAATACATGAACGACTGTGTCAGACTAAAGATAGACTTTGTTCAATATTCACAGACTAGAGACATGATGGACTATTTTGAAATGAAAGGTCATAAATGTCATAAAAATAATTTGCCTGGTTTTCTGAGAGGAGAGCTGATGTATTCCTTAAAATGGGACTCTTTTGTAGAGACATTGAATAATATCTAATGTCCTTTATTCTGGGATTACTGTTAGTACATCTTTCCTTTTTTTAAATAAATATTTGGAAGAAAAGGATTTCTTAAAATAAAAGTATAAAATAAAATACATCTTAGCATTTCAATGACTGAAACATTGATACAGGAAATGTGATTGTGGAACTGTGTAATTCATTCTCTATTAGACTGTGCCAGTTTGACGGAATAGGTTGAGACACTTTTTAACATTATCGTTCTCCTCTCAGTGTAACTGAGTATGACAAAGCTTTCTCTAAATAACTTTACCTTCCAAACATAATCAGCAAGATTGAAGAGTGTTTCAAGCATGTTGCTCTCAGACAGCTGGTCTGGAGGGGTTTACTGGAATAGTTGTTATGGTCATTCTATGATAGCCACGTGGCCTCAAGTCCATCATGGTTATTCATGACCTGTAAGTCTGAGTCAGACCTGGGAAACTCAGATATCATGAGGGAAGACCTTGGTGGACCATGAGCCCAGAGAGGAGAGGAACGAGGAGGAGATGGAAGAAATTATGTCCCCAATCTCCTCCATGAACTGGGTTAAAAAGTGGTGCGTGCATACGAAACAAAATAAGAAAAGAAGTTTGAAAGGTATGCCAAAAGTGTTTTTTTTTTTCAACCAATGTGGCCAATGTCATCTGTGGCCCCTCTTCCACAAGCTTTGTGGAGTGATGGCTTAAAGTGGTCCTATGGACAGATACTTTAATCTCTGCTGTGCTTTCCAGCTCCTTCAGGGTTATCTTTGGTCTCATTGTTGCCTCTCTGATTAATGCCCTCCTTGCTTGGTCTGCAAGTTTTGGTGGGCGGCTCACTTAAAGCAGGTTTGTTGTGGTGCCATATTTTTATAGGAATTGATTTAATGTTGCTCCATGGGGTGTTTAAAGTTTTGGATACATTTTTATAACCCAACCCTGATCTGTACATCTCCAGAACTTTGTCCCTGACCTGTTGGATAACTCCTTTGTGGAGCTTTTTTAGAGGTGTTGCAGACTCTGCGGGCTTTCAGAACAGGTGTATACATACCAAGATCATGTCATAGAGCATGTGACACTTACATTGCACTCAAATAGACGGATCATTTTTTACACAATCACTTTTCTATTTTTACACCAATTTTCAGTATTTTGTGTAGGTCTATTTCATGAAATCAGAAAAAAAAAATTTTTATTCCAGGTTGTAGTGGAACAAAATATTTAAAGAAAATGATCTTGGATTAATAGCAATACAGAAGCCTACGTACATACTTAATTCACTTTTTTGTTGTTGTTTGTTTTGTATGTTATGTGTTTGTTGGTGTATATTAGTTCACTTGGACATTGAGGTTTATGTGCACATAACCTGTGCCTGTATGGGCCACCTATTCTTTTTTCTTCCTCAAATACCCTTAACCTTTGACCCATCTCACCATTAACGCTGAGTTGGTGGTTTCTCCATAACTTGTTCTAATCTGACACTCAAATTGACATCCCTATGGTTCTGTTGACACATAGGATTCATGGAAGCAGTGCATGGCTATATGTCAACTCAACAATAATGGTTTTATTATACGATGCTGCCCAAGTCTAACAGGCAAGACAAGGGATATAAGTATATATTGTACCAGTAAGAGTACGGGGGAGCTGGCAATCCTGCCTGCATGATATATTTTGTGGTTCTGTGTTGTTGGCATGTTTTTGGTTTCAGTGTGCTTCTATTATACAACGCTACTGCAAGCAGATATGAGGACTAGAAACTAGAAGACTTGGGCTTCTCCAAGGCGACTGGGAGTAATACTGTTATTATTAACAGGAGTCAACACAAGACAAAAAATACAGACAAAAAAGTGCTATGTGTGTATGTGAGAATATGTCTGAGGATATACAGTACAGTACAATACAATTTACGGATGATTTAATTAAGACTATGTCTTGGGCCATTCATCCATTAGCTACACCGGCTAATCCTTTGGAGGTATGCGGGGGGCTTGAACCAATCCCGGATGACAATGGGCGATAGGCTTGGTATACCCTGGACAGGTCGCAAGTCAATCAAGCTCACTTAGACAGACAACCCATTCACGCCTAAGGGAAGAACATACAAACCCCACAGAAAAAAGAAAAGCTGGCAGTTGGCCGGCAAGGTGTGTGGTAGCAGTGCTAGCCATTGTACCACCATAACTATTACTGTAATGCTATCATAACTACAGATGTGAACATTCACCACTTGGATCAAACTCAATTCAAACAGCTTGAATATGGCCACATTTCAGAGGGAATAACTGCTGAGTAGATGCTTTTTCACAGTATTCTAAAAAGCCTGGTATGACATGTGTGTTTAAGTCCTTTTGGTTCCATAAGCTTATTACAGCAAATGTGTTTGTGCTCTCCCTGCACAATGTGCCTCTATTGTGTCTTCATTGAAATGTAAAACATGTAAATCATCTATAAATTGCAAGTGAATACTCAGTTTGGCTGCAAGAAAGTCTCTGCATCATTAATTCATCACCTGGTTGACAATTTTAGAAAATGAAAAGCCTGCTCCTAATTATAATATCAAAAAGAGGAATGCTAGGTCATTGTTTCAGAATGTACACAAGTCATCCTCATACCCAAAGTAATTTAATTGCACTCCAAAGCCTACCATTTTTTGACTCATATTGTATTGCATTGTTAGAGGGCAAACTGTGTTGCATATTTCATCTTTGCAGCATCAAATCATCCAGTCCTTAACATGTACATTGAATCAGAGTCCGAAGGAGATACAGTACACTGCCATAGAAGAATATAATGTAAAGCACAAAGAAGGCTTTTTCATCATGCATACATGCATTGCATTCTACATACATCTACACTACGAGAGAGAGAGAGAGAGAGAGAGAGAGAGAGAGAGAGAGAGAGAGAGAACCCTTGACTGGTATGTAGAGGTAAAGATTTGTGTGTCAATATGTGTGTAGATGTGAGAAAGAATTAGAAAATACACAACAAATTCCCAGCTGCCAATATACAATTCATAAACATTCAACCCTCTGTCCACCAGTATATTTTTACAGAGGGGACATTGTGTATGCTATTGATGCTTTGCATTGCTTATGCATCATCACTCATGTTTTATCTGCTCACAGCACATGCATGATGAATTCAAAGTTCTGAAATACAATCACAATGCAAGGCAACCTGTTAATGGATTTGATGTCATATTATACTATACGATTATTTGTATTATGCCCTTTTGAACAAGAGAATATTTCATGTAATACATGAGACAGAGCACACTGTGAACTACATGCTATCTACAATCAAGTAAATTCTTCAACTAGTTGTATCTGTACTTTATGCTTTTCTTATAGCCCCCAGGTGCACCCCCCTCTCCATAAATAGAAAGTCTATATGGGGCTGCCCCCCATGATCACAGAACTAGAGTAACAATATGTAACTACACATTTGATTTAGACTCAGCTGTTTATCTTCCAATAGAAGTATAGCCTTTGTAACCGGGGGAAGCCCGGTGACAACAGTCCTCCTGTGACACAGACACAAACTGATCATGTAACAGGTTACCCGGTAAGGGTTTACCTATTCTGCAAAACAGAAGGTAGCGAGTGACCCACACTGTGTTGGGTTCACTCTGTGTTTCAGTTGATCGGTTGATTACCGATTGACTGAAATTATTCACTCACCCTTTTCCTTGTGTACTTCTCTCAGTGTACTAAGTTATGGGAAGAGGAATTCTTATAGTTAAATGTTTCATGCGGCTATACTGTACTCATTGTCATTTTCTTTTCTTTTTCCTACCCGTTCTGTGTATGTTGGTCTCCTCTTCTCCCTCTCCTTCTTTCCATCCCTCTAGAGCTCACTCCCTGTTGCTTCGAGAATTGAACAGATCAAATTACTTCTTCTTCCACGCTGTTACTGTCATTAGATGTTGAAGGACAATCACATAATACCTCACGGTTATAGCCTTACCTCCTAAAATAATAAGCCTTGCTGTAATTGTTTCTATAATGCAGTGTTGTAGCAAAATTGGTAGCTCCATCTTTATACAGCTACATGAACAAAAAAAAGAAAATAACTTTGCTGCAGGACATTTCGACCCTGTTCTCTATTCATTAAATTATTGGATGAAAACATGGAGTCAATTTGTTTCAATAATGTTGTATCTCCTGTAAAAAAATCTGTGTAATAATCTTTGGTCAACTCCAAAAAAAACTCCTCGGAGGTGTATATATGGAAGATGTTGCATTTTGTGTGTTGCTGGAGGGCCCAGCAGAGTGATGTCAAATGGTTGTCACCAGTGAACCCTAACACAGGACGTATTTCAGCCATGTTTTTCAGTCATGGATATGCTCCAATTGTAATCAATTCAGCTGTCAACACTGGCCAAATAATAGCTGGGTGGCTTTAAGTAACTGATCTGAAGCGTCTTTTTAAGCTTTAAGTCTATTTTCTGTAAGTATAAACATGTGCATGGGTTGTGAGCATTGACAACCTCAAAATAAATGGACTAGCATCCAAAGAAAATTGTTGCATCTGTCTTGCTATGGCTGGTTTCAGACTAATATGACATATCAAGGGGGTCTTCCGTAGTGACTAACCCACAGAGAACTTGTTGTTTTGGTTTTACATCCCACAAATGTATTGTTTTGGCTCACTGTAACTGCTCTACTCAGTGTTGTTTCCAGACACAACTGACAAAAAAAGTTTTGATACAATAAACCCCACACCACCTACCCAGCACCAAATGGCAGAGACGAAGTAAACTACTAGCATGTGAGGAATGTGGCTAAACAGCAACAGTGACAGCCATATAGTGGTAACCAAATCAGAGCAAAAAACAGAACGAGCGTTGGAATTTCATCCATGAAGTGGACACAAACACAAGTTTAAATAAATAATAGTGTGTTAACTCAATGTGTTAATGAGCCAGTGTTTGCTAACATGTTCGCCCTGTGACCATGCGGCCATTTTGCAAGTTCAAAGTATTTAAACGAACTACAAGTGATGCCAGAGGTCAGGAAGTTGTCTTTTGACAACTGGACATTTTGAGAGTTTACTAGCGGTAGGGTTAGGAGCTGAGATGATAAACATTAGATTTTACAGTAGCATGAAATACTTTTTTTTGCATTATATGGAGAAAGTAAAATAGTTTTTGAACGCGATGTCAAGAAAAATTAAAAAGGCAAAAAAATAAGCTTTTATGTGACCCACGTGTTTGCAGATATGGATTTTTGAGAAATGATTCCACATTATTTCAAGATTAGAGGGCCCTCACTAGAGCCTGAGACAACTGACCCGTTATTCCCCCAGTGTCAGTGTCCCCTGCACAAATACTCTGCACACAACAGAAAAAACACAAAACAAGCTGTTGGTGTTTTGCTCATACGTATGCTATAAGAAAGGCCACTTTATGCTCCATTTTAGGTGGACCATTCCCTCTCTGGCAGAGAATGGACCAGAACAAAACAGTTGTCTGGTGCTTTGAGCTCCCACCCTGTTCCTTCACAAGCCCATATTCCACACAGCGGGCTGTGAAATCATTTTTGGTCCCCCTCGGAAGAGAGACCCCATGCAGAAATCCATAAATTCATGAGCATCCACCAACCACATGAAAAGAAAGGATGTGGTGAAAACACAGTGTGATAGAGAGCAGAGAGGGAGAGATGGATGGAGAGAGAGAGAGAGAGAGATACTAGAATAGATGAAGAGGATGAGCAAGGGAGGTAAACAGAGAGACAGACATGTGGCAAAACAGGGTAGAGAGTAAGAGAAGAGATACTGGACAGCAGAGAGGAGAGGAGACAAATGAATGCTGAACAGCAGTGTGAGCGCTTGGAGGGACCCAGCATGAGTCTGGTCTGAACCCCCAACCGATTTAGTGCCGGAAGACACAGACATAGGAATATCAAAATGCTGCGGTTGCTCGCACATGGGCGCGCATTCATTATCACACACACACACACACACACACACCACTGCTCCGTTCCTTCATTCTACTCAGCCCAGCTTCTCACTCTCCCTCTTCTCCCTGTGAGCTCCCAACCTGCCTGGCCTTGTTTCAGCTCTCCCATCTTATTGCACTTCTCCTGACTTATTCTCTTCTCATCCTCTCCCCATCAACCCTATAAGTGGCATTGCTAGCCCTAGCATTGCTAACCCTGGCACAGTAAATGCAGCTCAAAGTGGAGTAGGAGAGATAATGTACCCCAAGCAATGTGACAGTGCTCATTGATTCTTACATAATATGTTACAAAGCAAATTGCCTAAAGCTATATCTTTGATGATGAAAGCTATTCAGTATTGCATTTTTTTACAGCCAAAAAGGTTGAATTCGAATTACTTTAATGATGATCGTGTTTTATTACAACATAAGATATTATGTGATATTGAAACTGGGTCGTTACATCAGCAGTTCAAAAACCTTCTCTTCTGAACAGACCATCTCAGGCTGGGGAAAAAAAAAACAGGAAAGCCTGAATGGCAGGATATAGAACTGCGATGGGTAAAGTTTACCCGCAACTGTTTTTTAGATTGTATGTAACTTTGTTTCAGTCTGTGACTCTTAAAATTGTATTTGAAAAATGGCCATATATATACCTATAAGCTGCAGTGTGTGAAATGTACTCCTATAGAGAATGCAGTGATTTCTACGCTATTATTTTGGTGCATTTAGATAAAAATACTATGTTGCTAGGGCAAACTCCTTTTTTCTATACTATGTGTAATAGAGTTGCATCTTAAGTCATACCCTAACCTTTACTATGGACAAGAGAAAGAGATTTATGAATGTGAATCAGGCATTTCACTTGCTCAGTGTCTGATGAGGTTTCAGGAGTATGGGATGTGTCCTGGGATGATTGTGACTGTTGTTCTGAGTAGAATAAAGTAACTACAACTGATTTTGCCTTTCGTTGTACAACCCTTTCTTGTAGAATGATACATTAATGTGTCTTGTACTTTATACCTTGTACTTTGAAAATCATTGCATTCGAACAGCGGGTACGTTTTACCCGTTGGAGGTTTTAGGTATACAGTGAGCCCCTGGCAGTTCTCATGTAAAAGATCACAGATGACACATGCTCACCATCCAATCTCAAAGTGTTTAATAGAATCAGCTTGGAGAAACCGGATAAACTGGTAGATCCATACCGAAAAAAGGCCTGGTGTCAGAAATAAACCTAGAAATAATGAATTAAAGAATTGAAAATACAACTTACCTGTGTCGGGAGTAAAATGTGTTTTAAAATGTGTTTACCATTTGACAATAGACAAGCCGTATTGGTTTTAAGTTTTGAATGGCATGTTAGCGGTCCACTAGGAAGCCAGGAATAAGAGCATTGATTTGCAGTAGTGACCTGCCGTAACCTATCCCCGCAAAATGAGTGGTAACCTGGCCAACACTGTGCTAACACAGGAACACTATATGCTAGCTAGTTTACTTTGTATTCTGTGCAAAGCTCGAAAATGTTCACTTGGACTTACTACAACAGTTGATTTGTCAATAATAAAGTGTGCACAGTGCTATGCAGCACAAAATTGTTGCTGAGGGTTCAGACCACACATTTCCACCATTGTTTCAGGTGTGAGTCTTTCCCAATTGCTAGCTAATGAGTGTTAGTTTAAAATTGAAAAATGTGCACATTGAGCCGATTTAGCTCCATGTTTGATTAATTTCCAGTTGTGATGCTCCGCCGTTGCTGCAGGGAGTTGATGAGTTGATGCTGCTTAAAAAAACGAAGTAGGTGAAACTGAAGGAGGGGGGATTGACTGAAGGAACCATAGCTCCCATGGTATCACTGTTGGAGAACAAACTGTAGCAATTGTTCTTCCACCGAACATGAATTAGGAACATAAGTACGACAGTATAACATCACAAGTCATCTTAGCATCTTGTCTAACTGTATAGTGTATGACATGTGAGAATCCTGTTTTGTCTGTTTTGTTATTAAGGAGATAAATCGAGAATTCCTCGGTAAAAACCCAGCATATTTGTTAAGATTTGGATGATGATGTTTGACTTTAGGGGGGCACAAAAGGGTAGTAACGGTCAGATAATCATGAAGTAATGAGGGACTACTTAATATCTACTCAGTGACACACAGCTTTACTTGTGGATCACAAAAATAATAACTAATGATTAAGTAATGAGTAATAAATGCATTGTTACGTGTTTTAGCTGCTCAGTGGCTGATTAGGAGCAACTCATAAATTAAAGGATCTATATTACTTAACCAATCATTACCCAATGATGCATTAATATAGTATCTCCCAGTCTTTTAATTGTCACCACTGTATAGTAGTTATTCAGGAACTACTCATTAAAGTTTATTCATGATTATGTCTTCCCCGATTCATTCCTCACATGTTTCTGTATAACTATACTTATTATTTTGTGTTCTGAAAAGTGTTACCCATACTGATATTATCTCATATACAACTGCAGGGCATGTATGTTTAAAGAACAACATTTCTAGAATAAACTGTCATACAGAGCCACATACAGCACATACATTGTGCATATCACACCATTATCACCTTTGGGTTTCTGGTTGCTGTCATGCAGATTCCTCTGTTTGTTGTGTTCAATCTATAACATGAATTAACACTGGGACTCAGTAACTCATTGGGTGCTCTATTGACACCACTGTGACACACAGACACACACAAGCATAGTATTGCTCAGAATGCACACACACACAAGAAGCAATTGTGTAAATATGCATGCATTTGTTTTACAAGCAGGATGCACATTTACACACACACACACACACACACACACACACACACACACACACACACACCACACACACACACACACCATTGAAAAAGGCTAACAGGTCTACACAGATGCACCAGAAAGCTTAATAACCATGATTATTCCACCCAAGGTGCCCATTGGCCACTGAGGGCCATCACATGACATCTCCATACAGTATTTGACATAGATTGGTAGATATGGGTCATAAAGTGACACAGAGATGAAAGATCAATAATTATAATGAGGGTAAAAAAGAAGGTGTGAGTGTTGTGTGGTGGAGGTGGAGCATTATGGTTGAAAAGGAGGAGAGAACCACAATCACATTTTCTTGAATCAAAAGAGGAATAAGGTAAAGGCATTACACACAGCTTCCATGAGGGCATTTACCATACAGTATACACATGGACTGACACACTCGTCACACTGTGAAAGATAATGTTATTGAAGAATAATGGTAGAACTTTAATCACAATGTATTGATGATGAATGAGGTGTTGTGTGATGACTAATTCACTGTGATTCCTCATGCAATAGAGAGCAAAAGAATGAACAAAAAGGAAGAATTAAGTATTTAACTAACCAGACTGTGAGTTTGGGCAGCACAAACTGAGACACTATGAGAGAGACAGTGAAGAGAAACATATTAATAAGGATATGGACTAATTGAAAATGAATAGTAGCTGTTCTGTGTTAATGATAATTCATTTATAAATCTCATATGTGCCCAATACGAATGAGTTTGTAAGCCTTAAAAACTACTTAACATGACCCTAACCCTGACTTATATAACACGGGGGTAAAAATAAACGTTTTAATAACACATTGATACTGGCTGTGAATTGTATTTATGTATTTACTTGTTAAGTCAGAAAAGAAGTGAGTGGGATAAATCAAGCCTATCTTCTGCAACAGACATAAAAGTGCTGAAATAATTATTTTACAAGACAGTATGCCTGTTTCCAAAGGTCTTGTCTGCCCCCCTCAGGCTGTCAAACATATAGCATCCATGCAAAGTTACCATGAAGTGAGCTCATTGTCTGGCCTCAATGCCACCATGATGTCATAGCAAATTGGTGGGACAGAGGGGATTACTTCATTATTTGTCTATTAAGATGCTACAATCATTCTTCCTGGGGCTGGGCTGAGCCATTATTGGCAGAGAACTGCAGGAAAGATAAAACAAGAAAGAGAAGAGAAGGCTATCTCCCTCACTTCCTCTTGACAGTGAAAGGTGAAATATAATATTGTCTGAAAAGTTTCAATAGATTTACTGAATACCTTAAACATCCATGCTTAAATTTCTGTGTTTTTTAGTTATCATCTGAAAACATACAGTATCTGTGTCAACGTTTAGTCTGAAATGTCTGAATATTATGGGTAGCATTTTAATGGTTGCATGTCAAACAAGTTTGTCATCTGGGGATAGATGAATTATGAATTGAGTGAAACCCTGTTTCAGTTTATGATTTTTAAAAAATGTAGAACTTCAGCTACACAATTGGTTCTTCAAAGACAAACACATTACAAGGCAGTACTTTATTATAAAGGGCATTACAATTTGAAAGTGAATACATACATTAACCACTTTAAATCTTTGTAAAACCAAAGGGATAGAGCCACTGCAGAACACCTTGGAGCCATAATCACTGAAGACCATGACACAATTCAACTCTGCAGATGGTTGATAACGTACTTCAACTAATTACATTTTATGTCAGATAATAATTGTTGCTGTCCTAAATAGAAATGAAGTCCCTAAATTCAGCTGATGGTTTTCACTTCAGATATTTTGCATTTTTGTGAACATGGGAGATAATTGTAGTAGGTTATTGTGAAGACGATGATGCTGTTTTAATTTTTTCAATTATCTGAAATGTATTCCATTGCTTTTAGATGAGAGATGAAGAGCTACTGTATCAATGCAATTGTAAGCAAAGGCAACTTGAAAGAATGGTAAATCAGGGAAACCACATGTTTTATGTGTTTCCAAATAGCTCTTCTCTCGTTTGGCCACTGTCATTTTCAAAATAATGAAAAACACATCCTAATGCTAAAACAAAATGAATTAGGTCAGATACACAACTCAAAGAATGGAAACAGGAATGAAACATAAAGTATAGCCATACAAAATGTTTCTGGTGCCAAGCTAAATGTCCTTTTGTGAAAAGTACCTGGGAATGGATGTCAACATTATCAAAGATTCAAAGTCTGTGCTCTGGCTAAAACCCAGGGGTGTAAAGAAATACTGGAAAAATAATGCTTGCTAATGGAAAGGGTATGCTAAATTATGCAAATCAGTCCCAGAGCCATTAATGGACATGGTATTTATTTATTTTATTATAAATTGGGGGGGATCTTTCTTTTCCTCTTCTTTCTTATTAACGCCATCATGGGAGACAATATAGATTTGAGGCATGGGCCTCAAATCTATAGGTGAGGTGTGTTATACTTAATTTATCCTCCCCTGCCTTTTCTGCTGGCATGCTTTGACCCTAATGAGAGATATGTCGTTACAAACTTCTTGGAATGATATTAGCATTTAATAGAGGACAATAAAGTACGTTGGGGAAGCAGTAGCTGATGTGACAGAGCAATTAAGACTGTGTTTTATGAGTGTGTTGCTGTCTTGAAGTGTGGCCTACACTGTAGAGATTTGCTAATTTGGAGCAGGGCACAAATGTCCTGGGCAACATCTTGGGCGGTGGGGCTCTCGAGAATCGCACACATTTTGCTGGCAGTGTTCCTTAGAGGCTTCCCTTTGTTTCGAATGGATTTTTAACACATTATGACAAAAGACAAATTTCAGGGCAAATGTGGATGTGTCTGTTAATTATGTTTCTTGTTTTCCCCGTTCAAAGAGTGTCAGGATGGTGTTTGCCTTGCTGTACTTAAGCTTTTCTTTTTTGTGTAATTTCACTGTCAACAAATAATAAAATAACTTAAAAATTGAGATTTCAATTACTTGTGTTTAGAATTGGCTGTCATGACCAAAATGGTTTCAATTGTGATGTCTATAATCACATTTTTCAGACATTCTGAACAAAATCATAAAATATCTCCGTCCCATGTGCTACATACAATATCGATGTTGCCTTGTTAATGAATGTATTTTTTTCAAGTATGTAATCGTATTGGACAGTGGGTGTCTATGGTGAGATAAACTGTTTGTGCGTGTGTGTGTATGTGTATAGACTGATCTATAGTCAATACACCTTTTCTTAAGCTGCTTACAGGCTGTGTGAATGTGTGTGCATGTGTGTGTCCGCATAAACACTAATGGGTTTACCAAAAGTGTCAATATATGTGCTTATTATTTTGTGTTGTGTCGGTGCATTTTTGTGCCCTCCCGCTTATCCACTCACATCTTCTGCGGAGGTGTCATTTGGGTGCTCTTAACACACAGAAACTGTGACCACATGATGCTTTCAGACTTAGTTCCATAATCTAGCCATGGCAGAACAAACCAAATTTGACTGTGGGAGGCTGAACATCTGTAATCCTCCACCCAGCAGACAATCAATCCCTCCACTGCCCTTTGGATGACTCCACACAGTGCCCCCACTCACCTCCCTTGTCTTCGCTGTTCGCTGCTTGTGCACATTTCAGATGACTGAGAGGGCTTGTTGAGATTTGTTGTGGTTGTGGTGCTTATTTGTGAGGGACATTTTAAGATGTAAGGGAGCGATGACGTGTGCATTTGTCAATATCTGTGTGTGAGTGCATGCATGTTTCTCTTTATTTGAGTTTTTGTTTGTGTATGAAAGTTGACACTTGGCTAGGGTTGACTTTTGCTCAGCAAGTCATTGAGATATATCACTATATTGTGTATTAAAGGAATACATGAAGAATGCAAAGGCGGTTTCTTGGCTTTTTTTGCATTTAGTGCATACAACATGGATAGAGGATGACATTTAAGTGTTTCGCAAAACAATCAACCGTTTCTATCATCATACTTTATAAATCAGGAGTTTTTGAAATGCTAATGATAGCTGGCAAGTCTTTCACCACAATAACTTCAGTACCTCGTGGCAAGAGGACTCTCTCATGAAAGGATTTTGATCTCAAGGGAACATCCCAATTAAATGAAGGTCACATTTTCCACCAAGGAGTTGCAAGTAAATTTCACCCAGGCATTTTAGGTCTGACAGTACCTTTAGACGCTACGCTGTTCACACAACATGGTTTGTGTGATGCAAATCTCAAGGCATTTTGAATAGTCATCAAACCGCCAGTTTAATAACTTCGCAGCATTTTCATATTGATGTGTAAAGGTGTTTGGAGGATCGGTAATCTCCAGTGCGCACAACTCAAGTGGTTTCTCTATTGTTATTCTTATAATCCTGCCCTCTTTGAAACCCTCATACAAACTGCTGATAGATGTTGGCGAGAACATGCGGTGGGCCTGCCTGTTCACAAACTGATAGAGGCAGACAGGGAAAAGAGTTCTGCTGCTAGAACGTACAGCCCAAGAAAGGTATTGGAATAGTGGAAAGGAGGATATATTAATTAATCAGAGCTGCAATTGAAGAAAAGGGTAAAAGTCAAAGCAAGGGGGCATTGAATTACATTGAGCATATGTGATTTTGAATTGAACCCTAACAACCTAAATCTACTACACATACTTTTAAAACATGAACAAATGACTAAAGAAGTAACTTTTTTTAAACTTTACATTCATGCCATATAATTAAATTTGATATTCAGAGCATAAAGATAACAAAAAACAATTTGCTATGAAAAGAAATAGAGGAATAATGTCTACCTGAGCAGAGAATGAGTCATTCTGCCTCTGTGTGTGTTGTTATACAAGCACCTCCTTGCTTTGTCGACATAGCCGGTCGGCCACACATGTGCCCCTAACTTTACAGTACCTTGTACTGATGTATAGAAGCAATGTAAAAAGTTCATGAGAAGATGCCAAAGATTGATTTTCTTGGTCTCTCAACAATATCGGCTTCTCTATTGTTTTATTCCACCCTGGGCCAAGTAGATTCCTTGGCTGTGAAATTACAATAGACCGTTGTCATACATCCCCCACAATCATCAGGAGATTGGGATATGTGCTGGCTGTAGCTTCGAGCGTAACACATTTGCATGAACCCTCATGTGAGTTTAATAAAAAAACTATGATGTACAGTACAAAGCTTTGTCTTAGACATCATTATGTGGTGGAGGTTTTGCTTTGAGATAGCACTTTGGGTTGCATGTCTCTCTGTGCAAACAATTGCTATGAAAAGCCTCAATAATGTGACCTTTATAGGTTCTTTTTTTGCATCACTGCTAAAAAAGAACCATGAACAACAAAGTGCCGACCTGTTAGGCTCACAGAAATTAGCCTCTCAGAGATATGATTATGTCTGTGCAATCTGCACTGGTCCTTAAACCAATACTGAATGACTCAACCTCATTAGGTGTGTGGATGTGTGTGAGATTTTCCTGATGAGGCTTTATAGCAATGAGAAAATAATTGGCATTTCGGTTATGATCAGGCTGGGGGCTTACAATGGGGAGATGGCTTCCAGTCTGATTTGCACTTCAAGAAAAGTGCACAGACAGAAGAAATAACACACCATGTCTTTGTCTTTGATCTGGCGCATCGACAGGGCTCTGGTAGGGCAATTCCCACAGACAGACATTTCACTGTGTAGCTTTACGTAACACAAAGTCAAAGTTAAAATTAAATCTAAACTTTGGGATATTACAATGTGTGTGGACACCTAACCAAGGAATAAAGCAACAAGATATACTGTATATATACAGATATATATATATAGATATAGACATTTGCATTTAACAAAAATGTACCTTTGCTTTTTAATATGAATGTTAAGCTGGCATTGTAAAAAATCTCTATACACGGTAAGCTGAAATGCACATCACAAAGTGAGTATTTGGTCGACATCTCGACACCGGACACATGTGTTCTTCAATCATACATGCAGACACTTTGATTGTTGCATGTCTTTGTTTACATGTTCACAGTCTATGTGCAGATTAAATAACAACAATGAAATACTGTCATGATTGAAACTTTGAATTTTTTTTTCTAAAAAAGGTTGTTAAGACTTGAAATAGCAAATGTTCCTTTCGAGTAAAGTAGCCCGTTTCTTCAATCACTGCCATGTGAACAAACTCAAACAGATGCTTTTGTTATTCACAGGGCATTGTTGCTTAATGATTCCTTTTCCATTAGATGAAATTAGGCCAAGCACTAATTGATGGTAATGGAAATGAGTTGACCACTATTGTCATAAGCTGCCATTGCTGCGTGGCCCCAATCTCACTGTCTTTACGCTGATGGCTAATTGTTGCTCTGATTGCTTGGCCTTCCAGTGCTGTGGGTTCCATGCTAATAAGCTAATTATTTAACAACAATGTAGCCTCAGATAATTGAATCACTGTAGACGCTAATGAACACAGAACAATAACAATTGCTTGATTTTTCAATTCTACTTGCCTCTAAATTTGACAGTTATGTCTGTATTCACTGCTCAGTTTACTGTAAATGTGATTTTATGGCAAATGTTGAGGTTAGAAAAACATGCCTTGTACTCACGCATTTGTTAATTTCAGAGGAATGTGGCATTGAAACATGGCTTTTAGCCATGTACACAGTATTTTTGAATGTATTATTTATCAGGTTATCATGGTAGTCCCACTTGTTTACTTTTGATAGTGGTGTGGTTTACTGCTTTATTTATATATTCCATTATTTTAAACAGACATCAAAGTGTTAATGCAAGATAGCTACAGTAGAACAAATTGTAGGATGTAATTTACATAAAGATTCAAGCATCACATTTCATTGTCTCACTAAAACCTTAAACACTCCCCTATCAAAACAGCCCCCTGTGTTGTTTTAATGCAGTTTTAAATTGCCACAGACAACACAATTTTTGACTTTGCTGAGGTCCTCTGTAAGTATCATGTAATAGGAGGTTGCATGGTATTAAACACATGTCAGATACTAATGACTAAGCACATACTCAATATTTAGCATTGATATGTTAGATGTTATTCATCAAATATTTTGTAAGCTTACAATTCAAGAGGCAACAGTCTGGAACCTCACACATCCACCTGATAATAAGGTAGAGGAGGTCAGACCAGAGTTTAATACGAATAAAGATTCTGGCCCTATCAAAAAAGGAGCACATCTTCTGACTCTACAAAGCTCAAAGCTGCCAAGTGAACAAAAAAGCAGAATGGGGATGTGGGGATAAAACCTCCTGTTAAAATTAAATAAATGTAGTTCCAATTTCCTGGCACAGAGGGATTTGGTGTCACAGAAGTTTATTTCATTGGCCTTTTGACATGACTTAATCAAATGCTGAGGAATTCATTTTACGATTATTTGATGGGCAGACAGGATTCACAAAGCTGGGGGCTGACGGCAAAGGCCAGCCGAAGCTTCATCCCTTATTTAATTTCTTCAAGTCGATAGGAGACAATGAGAGCAAGAGAAGGAGAGAAAGAAAGAAAGAAAGAAATAAAAAGAAAGAAACTTTTAAACTAGAGAGTGAAAAATAACTTCTGCAAAGAAATAAGCCAAACCAAAGAACAAGACCAATAGCCTGGCATATTTGTAATGAAAGCAAAAGGAAACCGAGCGAGAGAGAATCTTTTGCTTTAGATGATGCCCGACCTCGCTGCTGGGAGCCAAATGAACATTCTGATTTTTTTTTTTTAACCATGAAATGGACGATTCTGAAGCTTTACTCTGACACAGGGAGAATTAAGCTGGTTTGACTGGGCTTAGGCTGAGTTATCACATACCCCAGCCGGCCACTACACACACAGGCTGTGCCCAGCAGAGAGGACAGAGGAAGAGAAACTTGAAAGCAGGTGCGGGATTCCTATGGCATAATGCTGAGTTGAAAAAAGACTAGCTTTCTGTACTTTAGGCTTTATTGGTCTCTGTCATACAAAGCACAGCCAGAGGCAGTGTATCAGAGGTGGGAGGTGGGAGGGGGGTGGTAGCAGTACTTACTGTAAGATAGCCTGGAAGTTCCCCAGTCAGAATCTACAATCATGCCTAAACTATAGGCAATTTTTCCCTCCCACCATTTACTCAGACTCTTTCAAACATCACCTTGTCATATACCAGCACTATTAAAAATCAAATGTGTTCTTTCTGAAGTACAATAGTTATTAATCAAACCTTTCCCATGAGGAAATGGGTTTTTGTTTATTAACTTTAACTATACCTCAAGAAACATTAACTGAGGCTGACAATTCCATTTCTCATCCATTAATTGCTCTAAAATTAGTTATTTTGGGTCTCACAGCTGAAGTCCCAGAGGCCAAACGATATTTCTATGCAGCCAACAACGTTATTTCAGTGATTGTTATTGTTGTGAATGGTTTCTAAAAACACAAGATTATAAGCACACATGCATGTATACATGCACGTACACGAGTAACCATCAAACACACAGTACATGCAAGCACAAATACAGTGGTGGGCAGAGGAGGCCAGTGTGTTGGGGATGCTTTGGTAAACAGCTCTGTAAACCATTAGTATCACCTTTTGAAAGCCATTCAACGTAATTTTCCCTCAGGCCACTGATTTGAGCGCTATGTATGAAAAGCTGTACTGACATGCACGTACACAGAGACCCAGACATTGTGGTTTGTGCAACACAAGCCATAAACATAATCCATTTAGGTATGAACCTCTCCTTTCTTTTGCTTTTACCTCCACAGTGCTGGGGCTTGATCTGAGATGAAATTTTCTAAACCTGCAACACCCACATCTCTGCGCTTCATAAATCAAGCCCTCTATCATTCTCACCGGCCCAACACGTTTTTCAGTGGAAATGAAGACATAGTAGAATCAATTAGGTTTGATGGACCCGACGCTGCTGTGGTCTTTCATGTGCAGTGCGGTTTAGATTCTGTTATTGCTGTGAGAGCAGAAAGGAAAGTTTTATTATCACTGGAGTGTTCCATAATGTAATATTAGAGGAGACCCAGTACTCCTATGAAGGCCTGTTTCATTGCGGTCAGTGTCTCCAACCATCAACTTTACACACATCAGAAATAGCTCAGTGAAATGTATGGGAATAGAGTGCACTTTAAATACTCATTTTGACCAATTTACCCTTTCCCTTCCTTTCCCTCTGATACTCTTATGATTGTGTTTTTGTGTGTGTAAAAAGCTTCTTCATTCGAAGAGAAGATTTGTGTCCTGTGGGAGGGTTGCTGCGAAATGCCATTGTATCTTTTCCCTTATGCCTGCTGTTTCAAAGGAAAGGAAATATCCAATTGACCATGGAATATACAAGACCATACCCACATCTCATATTGTCATTGCATTATTGTTGAAAGCTGCAAAGATTAAGCTGGTACATCAAGTGTCATGGACAATCAAAAACACCCTTAAAGGCCTAAAGGTTCCCAATGTCCCCATGAACACATCATCTCCTCTGCAGATGTGTACATATTTGCAGCATCCCTGTGGTTTCATTATCTGATTCAAAAGTATATACTGTATATATATATATATATATATACATATATAGTGACCAACTGCACTCCGTGAAAGCAGACAGAAGGTTCTACAATATGCATTTGAAGGATATGTATCCAGGATGTCAAAATGATTCACAGCAGAAATTAGTTGAAAAGATAAAGATAAAGAAGCTAAAGCCTAACGTTGCAGACATTTTTCACAAACTCCATGTAAGGTTATACTTAAAACTGAACATAATGTACAAAACAAAGGTTAATTCAAATAAACAATGGCGTGTGCAAATCAGCAAAGTCAGTAATAAAAGACATGCATGGATTTGAGTCAAGTGTGCTGTGGAGGTGTTGAAGGTGAAAAACCAAACGACAATCACGCAGAGCGGATGTCTGCTGTAGTAAGCGTGTGGACCGGCTTTCATAGCCTGAACTTAATCAAGCTGACAACCCTCCCTTGTTAGCTAACTGCCAGCAGCAGCTGGCCATGACAGCTTTCAAGACAGTGGGAGGGGCATCACACAGTGTAAACGTAAACCACCACCTAGTTATCGGGACAGCAAACAATGAAATTAAGGAAAGAAATGGTTCCAGGTAGGTCTTTACTAACTTTTGCAATCGTTTAAAAGCAAAGGCAGCATGGGCATACGTTCAGTATACACTCAGTAGCTTGCGTACAGAAGTGCTAACCCTAGTTAATAAAGTACGAACAAACTCTGCTAACATTAGCTCCAAAGGTTTTACGTAAAAATGTAATGTCAAAGAAAGGTTGATCACCTTTTAACCTCTTCGTGCATGAGTAACGCTACTACATGTTTAACCATGACTAGCTCAAAATCGACAAAGACAGTCAGAAAATTAAGAGAATCTAAAATAGAAAAAAAGAGTCTGTGGAGCAGAGCTGGATCGTTGTTGTACCCAGGCTGGACCCATATACTGAACATAAGAAATGGACAGTCGTCGTGAATTTGGGACCATGAATTACAAAATGGACATGCTGTATTGAAGAAGATTTGAAACTGGCGATTGAGACCATAAACTCATGTTTACATTGTTTACTGAGGTAATAAAGCAAGTAAGAAGTACAATGCACAATACAAAGACCATGGACAACCAAAATGGAACAGGGCCATAATTAACGTTATTAATTACACCAGTGTTTACCCTGCAATGACATTCCAAAATGGCCACTGTGAAAAGTGCCTATGGTGTCATTCAAAGTCAACAACCCGAGAATTCAATGAAATCTCATCCCAGTGCCATTTATCCTCAGGGTACACCCATTCCCAATGAAACACAGCTAAAACCTTTTAGAACTAAAAACAATGGCTTCTTCTGAAGGGGTTAGCTTAGATGCTGCATTGTGTGCCTCCATACAAGCGAGGGAAGTTGTAGGGGCTCTTAATCTAACCATGTCCTTGTGTAAAACTAGTCCACTTTCCAAATAATGGATACCTACAATGTCAACAAAATGTTTATGGAGAAAAATAGACAAATAAATTCAGTTAAAGTTAAACATGTCTGCATTAATTAATTCATTCATGTTTGCATTGATACTGTGTTAAAATCATACACTGATGATAGCCATGCTCCACCGTAACATGAACACTGTAAAAAAACAAGTCTAGACCAAAAACACAAGTTGTTTTACCAAATGATTTTACCGTTTTGCCATATTAGCACGTTTGCACATTAGCAATGTAGTCATCTTTTCACTATTCTCGCCAAGCATCTCCTAAATCATCTGATGATCTACAGGCCATAGCTATATCCACATAATTCATACACAAACCAGAAATTATGATTCCGAGTGTATGTCTCTCTAATATCATGCACGGGGGAAATAAGTTTTTATTACAACCACAGTCATATATTTGATTAGGTCATAAACATTTCTTCTTTGTGCTTCTAGGTCTAAAAATGATTCACTTCCATTGGAGGGACATTAATCATACAATTCAAAACAGCAATAAATGTTACAGAAGGGAAAGCAATTGTCTTCTAAATATAAATATAAATATCTAATGATCTTTGTCAGAATACATAATTTCATATTATAGTTATGTCAGACAAGGAGATGCACAGTGGTGTGGTGGCTAGCACTGTAGCCTCAGGGGGACTGGGATTCGATTCCTGGGCTGCACAGCCCCTCTGTGTGGAGTTTGCATGCACTCTGGAGCTGTCCGGAGTTTCAATGTCATGAGTATATGTCCCAAAGTTCCAAGACTTGCATTGTAGGCTAATTAATGACCCTAAATTACCCATAGGTGTGGATGTGTGTGTCTGTGTCTGCCCTGCTGGCTACCTTGGCTACCCTGTACCCTTGGCCTAATGTCAGCTGGTATGGGCTCCAGCGATCCTGAACAGGATAAGGTTACGGATAATGGATGGATGTCAGACAGGACAAAAGTCTGAACTGCCATGTTTATTGCAAAGGAAGGGAAAAGATCTTAACACAAAGAGAAAAAAACAAATAATGCCATCCTTAAAACAGTAATAGAATAAACCACACTGCCTCTTTGGGGCAAAAAGACAATAACATCCGGGTCATGACTATGGTATATCTCAAAAGGCAATCCATGTTAATTCCACCGAATGTATTTTTACCACATACCACATACACTCTTCTAGAGACTCAACCTAAAAGCACCAAATTATTCCATCAAAGTGTCTGGAATATAAATTAAAGATTTCAAACAAATCACTCCATAAAGATCTATTCAATCTCCCATTAGCTTCGATTTAAAGAGACCAGATAAACCTCAATATGCAAGTTCGGCCTATACTCAAAGATAGTCATCCATGTGAATCATGCCCATAATTGACAAACCCCCGGAGAGCAAAAGATATGTAAGAAAATGGAAGGTGGTCTAAGAGAGAGAGAGAGAAAGGAGATCGGTCGGGGGTGTAGGGGTCAGGGGCACATATCCTCACTCCCAGCTCGTCAAATACCGATGCTTGGTCACTGGCCATAAGCTTCAAACTATGATGCTCTAGGTACCCCTCTGGCATTAGTTTTGGATGTGCCTGGGACAGCGTAGCAATCTATACTTGTTACATGTGTAGTGTCTTCTCAAAATAAACTTTGAACTTAGAAAGTAAAGTTAAAGAAACATAACCACTTAGTTAGGTTTAGGAAAAGCTCTTTGCACCAGCAGGCCTCCACTCTTTTGATGGTTGTCGTTTTAAAGGTCTTACACTCAAATTGTGTGTAAAAATGGGAACGTGATTTCTCCAGGTTTTGATGTTGGGGTTGAGATATAGGACAGATCAATATACTGAAGAATCTGGTCGACTTAGTTAGGTGTAGAAAATTGTCAGAATGTATGGTTAATGCCAGATTTGGCATGTCACATCTTCAGATTTAGACTAATTCTACTTTTTTTGTTGTTGTTTTTTTAAAGCCTCCATTAAAGGTCTCCACAGAAATCCCTCATTTGTGTTTGAACACAAATCTCAAAATAAGCAATGCTTTTTTAAAGCAATGGCGACACACATACTGATAATGACTCTTAGTTTGGTGCTTCATAAATACAGTGATAGAGAGAGGGAAAAGAGCTGAGTAAAACCAGATTGTTAAAAAAAATGACAAAATTGACATCAAGGTGAAAAATATCCCATCTCAGAATAGTTGTTCAATTCTTTATACATATACAAACTTCTGTTACTCTGAGTTTTAGGATAATTGTAGGCCAGGGTTTTGGTATCATTATTGGCCCACAGAAAGCTAAAGACCAAAAAGTCAGATATTCACAACACATGTTTGATCATTACAAGTACACATGGTGTCTTTTCTGCTTTTAACATTTTAAACATCCAGGGAACATAAATCTGGCTATCAAATGCAATGGCATGACATAAATAGAGAAAATAAGTGAATAGAAAAGCTTACAAGAGAATATATATAGGTATACCAGTATTAGTGATCTTACATTCAAGAATAAGCTTGTTAGTATTCAACATTAATAAATAAAGATACACAGTGGACAGTTTTGGGTTAATTAACTTGTTTTTATATTTTCATTTCATTTTCACATGTCTTTGCCTAAATATGTCCCCACTTGTTTTCAGTGGACATCAGGATGGCTTCAAGGGCATTTTTTGAAACTATCATTATGTCCTTAATGTAACCCAACCTGTTCTGCATCTGACTTTGACATTTGACCCTTTTGGAGAAGGTCATTTGAAAACAGATAATTTCTACGGGGACCAACAAAGTGACATATTAAATGCATGCATGAGTGTCTCTGCAATCCGCATCTGTTATGGTGCTGTTGAGGCCAAATGCCATTATTCTAATTCAAGACTCAAGCAGTTCTGGGCCAGAGGAGGCAGTTGTTTGATGGCCATACCCTTCAACACACAGTCTGTCTCTCATACATACACACCGCACACACATATGTAAACCCCCATCTCCTCCCATCACATCGCCTTGCCCCCAAAACATCCTGAAACAAAATGTATTCATCAATTTATTCATTCACGCAATCATTTGGCCTCTTCACTATTTGAGAGAAGGTGAATAGGCCCATTGTGCTGCAACCTGTGTACCTCAACCCCTCAAGCACTCTGGCCAATTTTTGCTCCCATGCTGTCCCCTTAAGAGGAGAGAGCTGAAATGAAAAGCCTTGTCCTTCTCTTTCCCTCCCGCTCTCCTTCCCCCCGCCATCATCCTCTCCTCTCCCAAAACAACCCATAATGGGGGACTGGAGGCTGTCTATCTATTTTTCTGCCAAAAGAGGGAAGAGAGAAAGAGAGAGCAAGTGAGAGAGAGGGAGAGAGAGAGGGAGACCAACAGTGAGCTCATCATCCTTGATTAGGCCTGTCACCACCAGGTAGGAGGCAGCAATTAGCCTTGGCCAGGCCTGTTCCACTGAGACACACGCATGCACACATGCCCACACGTGCTCCCTTACACACACATGCATAATTACACAGACACAACAGACACTCATTCAGACACACACCCATACACTTGGGAGATCGACTGAATGAGCGCGGCATCTGTTAGAGAGTGATTTGGCTGCTGCAGTGAAAGAAAGGATGGATGAATGTGTGGCGAGGAGGAGAGGAACAGTGGCACTCTGGCATGGAGGGATGGAGAACGGGAAGAGAAGTCATAGTGAAGGACAGGCGAGGGATGAGGGAAGGAAGAAAAGTTTTTAAAAAGGTTGGTAGACAGAGGAGAGGACAGGTGTGAGATGACAAGAAGTAGAGGAGAGGAAGGAGAAAGCAAAGTATGGATGCATGGATGTGTGAAAACGCTAAAAAAAAGGTAGAGGAATTGGGTGAGTAAAAAGGGAGTGATGGAGTAATATAAGCATTGAGGAAAGGAAAGGAGGAACCAGGAAATTAAAGCGGGGATTAAAGAAGGGCGTGTGGCTGCTTGAATTGATAGTTTGTGTTAGGACAAAGGATGGAAGGCAAGAGGAAAATGAGGGATGAGGAGGTGGAAAGAGAGGGGGAGCAGGGCAGTAGTGTGGCTGAAAGAAGAAAGGAGGGACGGAGGGAGAGGAGGTGGGGACAGATGGAATGAGGAAAGGGAAAAAGGAAAGCAAGCATGGAGCAAAAGACAGGAGGAGATGAGGGGTGGGGAGAGAGAGGAAGGAAGAGCAGGGTGCTGAGATGGACGGGGGAGAGGAGATTGGCTGTTTGGTTTTGATAGCATGTGCCAAATCGATTGTGGCTGACTAATCCAGTTAGTTATGGCAGAGGCATGCAGAAGAGGCGCTTATGGGGGTGTTAGGTTATAGTGTAGGGGTGTGTGTATGTGTGTGTGTGTGTGTGAGTGTGTTGGTCTTTGTGCAATTGTGTGTCTGGTTTATGTGTTCTGCCCTGTGTGTCTGCATGTGTTTGCATGTGTGTCTGTGTGAAGCATGTCCAAAGGGGACATGAGGCAAAGCTACTGCCATCCTGTGAGACTTCGCTCTTGGAGAAAAAACAACATAGCACACACTAGTCAAAATTCACTGACACACGCAAAGGATAAGTGCTCAAACGTTAAGCTAAATTAAATCTCTTTTATTAGAAATTAAAAGATGATCATGACAACAGAGGTATTTTTCAGATTTTTTTATTAATTTGATTATTTTAAGTTAAAGTTTTGAAGCACACACAGATGAGGGCAGATGGAGTCTGCTGGCAAATAGGAGCAGTTACAAAGTGGGTTTCTTCAGCTGTTCATATTTTCAGTTTTTCTACCAGGCATTTCCACAGTCTACATCCAAGAAATATGGCACAGAATGAACATTTTCATATTCATGTCATATTCTATTTAAGACATTGTCAAAAATTATGGTCACAGTCATTACAGCAGCAGTGCTATAGGATGCTTAGCATGCTCTGGCACCCTTAGCCTGCTCTTTACAATGAGCCACTTATGTAGAGATGGAACACTGGCATGTTAAATCACTTCATCTATAATTGCCTGCATTTACTTCTCTTTAGAGGGCTAAACATAAGAAATTCTCCCAGGCCCAATAAATGCTGCTGCTGACCGTATTTCTGATTAGGGGCTGGGGGCGGAGGAAAGGGTTTGACGCTCATTTTTCACAAACAATTTTTCCATTTTTCTTCACAGGCAGACAGTTGGCATTAGATTAGGGCAGGCCTAACAGAGGCAGGGCCGCTAGCAAATTGTGCGGCTTGAAGGGCAAATGCCCCTCTGAATTTATCAACTTATGGCTCCAGTGAGCTGCGAGGGATGGTGATGACCTTAAGATACCCTCCTAAGGATGCCTTTTACCATCACTCCATGCTACACGCAGAGGCTCTTTACAGGGCCATAGGCTACGAGTCTGAATGGGTTTTTTTTAAGTTTCATTTTTAATAAATCTGTAAGTAAATTGGCTACATGTAGCTGTAGTTGTTTTATATGGTTTTCCTCATAACTGTATTTATACAAAGCAAAGAATTGATTCTGTTGGCAAGCTTTTTACAGTCAAGACAGCAGTACAGTATATTTTTGGAATACCTTTTGAAATGTGTGTGTTTCCACTGTATCTATCCTTCCAGTTGACTTACAACCCTGATGGAACAACAGTTCTTTGTATAGAGTTGTCACAGAGGGTGAGTGATGGAGTTTGGGGAAACACAATCTTGCTTTACACACAAGTGCACACACTTGTTCTGTGTGCATAGGCTAGTCTCTGTCATACTCCCTGTATCCCAACTTTGTCCGATCCTGAAGTAGGCCTATAAAGAGCATCGTAACTTATCATAATACTGCTAATGTTACCAAGCCAAGCAGTAAAACTTTCACAACCATATTATTAAGTAGTAACCATTGTTGTAAATATTGTATTTTTTTGTACTATATGTATAATATAATATAATAAGTTGTATCATAGTGCAGTCTGTATTACCCATGTGGTCCTGTATGCCAGTTTTGTGTGTACTGTTAAATGCAGTATGCATAGAAAAATGATACATACTGCTGTGGATGGTTTAGTGGTAGTAGAAATGTATTAGATTTTCTGTGGCGTGTCATTTTGATGGCTCATTAGCTTGTTGGCAGATTTTTTGTTTTAAATGTCACTGCATGACCAGAACATCATAGCTCATACATTAATGGGACAGTTCACTCCAAAATCAAAAATACATATTGTTCCTCTTTACCGTAGTGCTATTTATCAATCTAGATTGTTTTGATGTGAGTTGCCTAGTTTTGGAGATATAGGCAGTGTAGATGTCTGCCTTCTCTTGAATATAATAGGACTGTATGGCCCTGGGCTTGTGGTGATTAAAGTGCCAAATAAATACATTTGAAAAACTCAACAGCAATTTCTCTTTCCAGAAATCATGAGCCAGCTACTCAAGATAATCCACAGACCTTGCTGTGAGCAGTTACTCATGCCAAAACAATCTGGATTTTTTAAATAGCACGACAGGAAAGAGGAAAAATGCGTATTTTTGATTTGGGCTTGAACTGTCCCTTTTACACAAGAAGAACATCATGATGGCCTTTTGAGGATAATACAGCGATTACCACGGACATATTACATGGGTATGATTTAATACTCATACAGAGTCATTCATTCTTACTGTAATGATCATGTAATATAAATAATTAAATTTGGCCGTTAGTAGTTTAGAGTGAAAGGTCACCCTTACGAATGCCTAAAATGAAAAATGAGGCGTTTCGATATATGCTAATATCATAAACAGCAGCAGCCAGTCACCAGTTTGAGGCACTGATCATGTCCCACTTCATCATATGATCTTTACTGTCATGATTTACCTGTATAGAGAGGCCATAGAGTGAAGGCTGACTTACATGTTGTTTTCATGGGCAGCATTTAGGATATTGAGGTCATCAGGCTGACACTGTGAAAAAAAACTCTACATAGTCTGAAAGTAATCCAGGCGCAACATCTTAACAAACAGTGCAAAGCAGGGAGCAAGTAATGTATTTAAAGCCCATGTAGTTTGCCTGAATATAATATTCTCCACTTAACTGTGATAGCATTGTAGAATGTTGGTGGAGAAAAGAGACCACTATTGGAAATTGGCTTGATTTTATGTATGTATGTATTTATTCTGTGAGTGTCCGGGCACGATTTGAAGAATTAGCCCCTGCCTGTGAACTAGGCCCACAAACGCAAATAATTATAATGTATCATTTCTGGAGTGTCACCACTATGGACATGGAACTGTCCTGCTGCTACCGCAAACACACCTGGAGCGTTTTACCTTTTAAAGAGCTATACAAATAAAATGTATTTTTATTGTTATTATTATTCTCTGCTGGAGCTGCTGATCTGACACTTATTAAAACCTGACAATCTAAGCTCTCGTAATGTTCTCATTATTGTAAAGATATAGGCCTACAGTCTGATGTCTTAACATTTTGGTGCAGTATTGCAAAATGGGATTGCAACTTCTTTTTCATAGTGACCTTTTCTTTTTGAACAGAATAAGTGTGATTGACAGAGTTCTGCCAAAAATATCTTAAGTAACACTGCACATATCAAATAGCAGGTGATCTGAATAACACGGCACAGTGATTAGGTCTCTAATTACAATCTGATGTTTTTATTTATTTATTTACATTTAACATCTGTTACTTTATGCCAATCCAAATCAAAACAAATGTTACAGTCACAAGTCAAAATCTGGCCAGCAAATAGATACTACTGTAGAGAAATATAGCCTATGTTTCTGAGTAACTGATTTTAGCGATTTTTGTACAAGTTAATAAGAAATATTCATTATTATTCATGACTATCTTTATTCGTAGGCCGATGTCACCTTTCACAATTTAGGTGGCAATCCTCCAGCGCCAGCATTCACAGTTGAGGGAAAATCTTCACCATGTTTTAATGTTGCTGGTATATTAATATCCTTAAGAATCAACTTAACCATTCATGAATGCAAACAATTCATAAAGCACGCCCTGAAGTCTCTCTTAAAAGGTGTGTTTAGTTTGATCCATTAGATCGTTTGTTGCCCGTGGCAGGTTGTATTATTTTAGCATTTGATGAATGGAAAACTGTCACTCATTCGAAAGTGCAAATTGCAGTCATGCATGGTGGGACTCTCACTTTACAGTATATAGAACATAGAGTCTGATGGAATTTGCCTCAAACACTTTCTGAGCGTAATCAATGGAAACCCGACTTCCAATACAGTTTGCATGATGCCTTTTAAATTGAAATATCTCTATCTAAGTCCAAGCCATCAATCAAAAGGTTCAGACGTATTAAAGTCTGGAGATATTTTCATGTTATGACTATATCACGTTGAATCATATGTGTGATTGACTACCTCCATATGTGTGTATATTTGAATAGATGTGTGAATAAAGACACCCCCAGGCATATATGCACATTGCACAGTTTTACCCTTCATATGTAGAGAGAGATTCCATTGTTGCAGAATTTTGGCCTCATATTATTTGTTTTCCCTCATGTTGAAAGCACAGCGTCAGCCCTACAGTCAAACTCTTCAGTTTTGTGAATATAGTAATTGATATGGTCAGACAATACTGATTGATCATTTTATTTAAATTAATTGTTAACGTAGTGTAATGCATATGCATTGATTCAATATTTTATGTCTTCATCCATTATTTAATAGTTAATATATAGTATTGTCAAATACTGGGAGGTAGAGGGAGATGGCATGCAATGTAGGTCCACAGTTGGATTAAAGCTGTGGAGGTTTGTGGTTTTTATGGTGCAGTATGTGTTAGGGCCTCATACATCGATCACCTCTTGAGGTGTTCCCAGGCTACCTGGGATGTATAATCTATCTAGTGTGGGTCTGCCCTGGGGTTTCCTCCAGGTTAGCACGTTTGAAATAACCTCCACAGAGTGCATCAGGGAGGTAAAGTGCCCAAATGCCTTAGTCTTGAGGCAGTCTCGCCTTGTCTCTTTCAATGAGATGAGGCTGTGGCCCTACTCTGACCTCCCCACCCTATCCTGAAAGGTGAGCCCTGACACTTGGCATTTTGACCAAGCGACAGTATGGTCTGCTCATCTCATCTTTTGGCCACTAACCAAACTTGGGTTTGAACATAAAGAGCATAGACATCAAGCGCAGGGGGATAATACACACATTCTTTACAAATAACTATACATGACCACTGAATATAACACCCTCAAATAATAAGCTTCACTTGACATAGTGCTAATTATAGAAGCTTAAAGAAGGACAACTTATTCACCATCTTATGCTTAAATATTATGATTATTGACAATTATGCTTCAAACAGAAGTGCTATAACAAAGCAGATATATTTAGTTTTTACTGTTTTCTCATTGGACATGTGAACACTAATGGTAGAATTACTGTTTAGAGTCCAGAGGTGGAGTATTTACAAGGACCCTGCAACACCCATTAGCATTGAGGTGACCTTCTGGAATTGGAGAAACTCCAACACTAAGAGCTCAGCTGGGCCCTTGTGAGTATCCTCACCACCTGCTCATTACCTCTCACTCTGAATAACTCCAGAAAAAGGAGTGTGTGAACATGCAAACAAACATTTGGTTAGCTATTTACAAAGAAAAATAAGCTAATAAAGATCCAAAGAAGAGGATTATAGATAAAGAAAGATGCACCAAGCAAAAAACACAACACAAATTAAAGGAAAGTCAATAAATAGGGAAAATCTGAAGTTGTTTTTTTATGAAGTCATGTCCTTAAGAAACTTAAGAAAATAAAAATCAAAGTAAAAATATAAGCCTCCAATTGCAGTGTAAATCCAAGATTACAGACTGTTGTGTAATGTGAAGTAATGACACATGTCCAGTCCAATCTTTGTTCTTACATGCATTAAATCACATCAGAGCTAACCTTGATGTAATAAAGAAAACCATGATCTTTTAGAAATCAATGCAATTACTGTGATCAAAGAAAAAATCAAGCTATTGCAATGGAGCTCTGGGAATTGAGTGAGCCAAACATATGAGTTCCAACTACATGATTGTCTTTGCTTTTTGCTGTACTAGCTCTTGTGGCTGCATTAAATTAAGAGCTCTCTTTCATAACCCCAGGTATTGCAGAGCTTAGCAAAGCCACGGCTGATTCAATTCACCACATATAAAAAAAACCTGGGAAAGGCGACTGTAATCAATGGATAATTTCCACGGTACACGTCCTGTGGACTTCTGGGGTGTCAAATGCAATCAAAAGTGTCAAAACCTGTAAAACCTCTCAGCTTGTGTGTATGTGGGAACGTGTGTGTGCACTATCGCTGACTGCTCTTTGAAAAACAAATGGAAGCTACCGCTGTGGTGTAAATCCAATTTCTAACACCCAGTAGGTGTCATTGTGTGCCTCATGTCAATCGCTCTACTTTGGACATTTACATCATTATGACTTAAACATTACTTTCGCATAATTTCAAAAAACTAGTGTTTTATCAGTGGTAGATATTGTCACTCTTAAAAATAACTGAAACCAAACATCCTTTTTAGAACATCATATACTGCACTAATGAGCATGTCAAACTCTAAGCTTTTTTGATCATTGTACACATAAATTATTTTTTGTTTTGCCACAAATGTTATTTAAAGCCACAGAGCACGCGTTTATATCTTCTTGGCAGACATACCTCTTTATTAATATATCGTTAACATAGTAAGTTTCTAATTTAGCATTAGCTTTTACCAAAAATACACATTTAATCCATACAGTAAGTACATCAATCAGACTAAACAATTTCAAGAAATGTAATAGTCCTTATGATAGACATAGGGAAATATCATTAGTTACAAAGTGTATCTTAACCACTCTACCCTCTTAAGACATGAGAAGAAGAGAAATTATTAAATTTCTCTTATTTTTTGTGCTTGCTAATGGAATTACATCTCTTTGTTATGCCTCGCTGGTGCAGGCAGCAGTCCCTCAGTAATTAAGTACAAATGCCAGAGAGAGAAAGAGAGCGAGAGAGACGGAGAAAGAGGCAGGCTCAGCTGGTTCCCTGAACATAAAAACAGGTCTAATTAACAGCGTTGACTTCACACATGAGATTGACTCAAAGGGGAGTGAATTGCAGGCAATTACTCATACAGCAGAATATCATTTATACACAATTCATTTGAAAACGTCTGCCAATTTATTCATTTTAGTGCCAAGCAGATTCACCCCAAGGCAAAGTTTAAATGTTGTATATTTTGGAAAATGTATCAGGTAAAATACTATGTACATTAGTGATATCTCCTCTCAACACATGTCAAGATCAGACTCATTCTTTACATGATTAGTTGTCAAATTCTGTTTGGTTTAGAGTGGAGATTAAATGAAATATATTTAAATTTAAACAAGATATTTAGATGGTGAATACTGCATAATCCACATTGATATGACTCCCTCATACAACCTACTGTACTGTTAGGACAAAGGAACACATTTATTTATCCTGAAATGTAGGCCAATCATCATCCCTTATTTTGTCTTTGTAGAGAGTTGTTCCAATTTGCACAATGGGGAATTTACCTGGTGTGTGGATAGTGCTTTGTCATCAGGTTTGTCTGACAAGGGATGGAAAAAAAACCTTCCACCTTCTTTCTCTCTTCTTTTCTTTTCACAGGGAGGTGTGATAAATGGCTAGTCAGCGTCCCACTAGAGAATAATATAACTCCAGCCTTTGCTGTCTGTCCAAGCCTCCTGTCTCTACCTCTGCCAGTATTTTCATTTTTCTTTTTTTTTTCTTTTACTTGCAGTCTCTCTGAGACACTCCACCTCAATACACACATACCTCCCACCCTTTCCCACCCATCTTAACCCTATCCGTCTCTACTGTCTGGAACACTCTTTTCTACCTCATACCTCCCCTTTTCCTCGCTCTTCATCATCTCCCCTCACCCTCCTCCCCCACAGAAAAGAGAAAGAAGCCAACATTATTCTAGCAGAGGAGCAGGTGAGGGTTAAAAGGCGACCGCGGCCTAGTCTTCCAGGAATTAAAGGGAAAGAGCTCGGGGAAGGAGGGGAAAAAGACGGGGCCTGTTTAAAATTCTGACACCTCTCCGCTATAAAGTAGGATTTCTGAGCCACTTGGGGCACAGGGAGGAGGAAAAGAGACTTAAGCAGATGCAGAGGGTAAATGCAAGGCTTTGTTATTTCTGACAAGCCCACAGAATGGAAATGTCATTAACTGACTGTAAATATTCAAACTCCATGCCTCCCGCTTTACTCTCTGATGGAGGTTTTTACAATGTTGTTTTGTCTTTAGGCATATGCATAGATAATCCACGTTGCGCACAGAGAAGAAATTCTCTGAGACTTATATCAATTATTCAGGCGTATAGGTAGATAAAAAAAGAAACGTACGTAAGTCTCTGCACAAAGAATTATTAATTTCCATGCATTTTGTAAGTGTGAGCCTTTTTGAATTATAAAACTTTGAAATGGGAACAATGTCTTGCATAGTATAAATGGTGCAGTTTATGAAAATGGTAAATTGTATGTGTGCAGGCAGCTGTAGTAGATTATGCTGAATTTCTTTCATAATAATTTCATTGAATTTCTGTAGCACACTTAAACTTGAAGACTATGACAGTTAAACTTTGAACGTATTCATTTCATTGTATTTTTGCAGATTCTGTTCAATAACTACAGCAGCCTTAGCTAAAAGGTGCTTGTCTACCGTTGTATATTCATATACAGTATAGGAAAATGTGATAGAAAGACTAGAATACCTGAAGGATGGAGAAAAGGGAAGGCCCGGGATGAAAATCAGAAAAGACAGACAATCTCATATAGCGTTAAAGAAGTGAGAGTCCAAGAAAAAGAAAACAGAGAAGTAGAATAGGTACTGTACACACAAACTAGGCACAAAAGACAACGCAAGCAGATGACAACATTTTCAGCCAACATCTTCAAGGACAAATGGAATAGTGCTGGCAGTCACAAAGCACCTTAGGGCAGCCAGCAGAATCACTCTCTACCACCAACAACATATATTTGTCATTTAGCCCATGGCAATTCAGTCCCCTCGAGACATTTGGAATGCCTCATCAAATGATGCCGATGTTCCCTTTCGCTGGTTTTGTGTTGTGTGCCCAAAAGCTGCAAGGCACATTCATCTTTGGAATAACCCAATCCCTTTCTTTCTTTCTCCCCTTGGGTATGTTGAGAGGCCTGCTGATGTGGGTTATTTGTCCCCTCATGCTGAACACATGGTGTAAGTGTATTTGGGTTGATGATGTTGCAGGATACTCTACACTATTGCAGCAGATTGGAAGGCTTGAAACCATAAGGAAAGCTATGGCTTTTTGAGTTGCTTGCCAATGATTTTAGACATGCTAGCGGCATGGCTTTAGGGATGGAAACGTCAGACGATCAGTCAGTCCACTGCATTAGTCCAGAGTGAAATATCTCAAAAGTATGTGATGGATTGGAAAGACATTTTTTCACAGATATTCCTAATCGCCAGAAGTTGAATCCTACTGACTTTGGGGATACCCTGACTTTTCCGTTAGCGCCCACCAGTAGGTTGACATTGCTAACTTACATTTAGTAAAATTACTCAACAACCATTACATGAATAACCATTACATTTGGTGCAGATATCCATGGTGTCCAGAGGAAGAATGATAATGACTTTGGTGACACCAGCATTGTTTGCTTACTTATTGATAAGGAGAGCTGGTCTTGGTGCCCCTCTCTGGATCGCTGTATTGTCTATTTTACACAGGCTGGTGAAAGCGTGGCAACTTGCAGCATCGGCTTTGCCGGTCCGCTTACAGAGTCACTGATGGCCTTTCAATGTCATTAATAAATGCTTTGTAAGGCATAGATAGTCCTCACTTTAGATGAGGTCACACACAATACTTAACGACTAGTAACTACCTGAATTAATCATGAATTAAAGTATTAATACATGTTTATAAAGCATATATTAACATAGTCCCTAACCATTAGTGCATATCTAAATCATTATATGTATAAAGTCATGAATAATATACGTCTAAATAAGTTCTTAATCATTCACTTACACTTTATAAATGTGATTAATCATCTACAACTCCTTAATAATTGGTTTGTATATATATAATACTTCATTTACAAATGGGAAATCCATCATTTATAAAGTATGAAAACACAATCACGAGATACATAATAGACGAGCTTATTAATCAAGAATAAAACATTTATAACTGTTATGAATTGTATACTAATGAGTGTTAATGTAGGAACAATGCTTTATAAATGATGAATTAAGTGTTTACTCATACTTAGCTAATGCTTCTGTGTAGTCATTATAAAGTGTTATCAGTTAGCCTTGCAACCTGACAGGCTAAGTGGCCTTTCACCCATTTACAGTTGGCCTTAGGCATCTTGTGCCGAGGCCACAGGTGTGTAAATAGTGTTATTTGTATATGAGCACATGGGTGAGCACTCTGGTGTCGTTGACGTCTCATTTGAACTCAACTGCCATTGCATGCTCCCGCAGGAGCAGCTGGGTCTGCTTGGTTTCCTTGTGGTGTCTTACATAGTCTCGACACAATAGACAACGGATGGTTACATGAGTAACCCAGGTTCTCTGAGTGGAGAGATCCTCTCTCTCGCTAAAAGACGCTCCAAAATGTATTCCAATCACTGGAGAGGCAATGCATGTGTAGTGCTTATAAGACCACAAAATTGCTCATCAGTGCGTGGCCACCACAGGCTATGTGGAATATGGGATATGTAGGGTGGAGAGTTATGTAACCATCCTTTATCAAGTGAGTTTTTTAACAGTGCCATCATCAGCTCAAAATGTTTATTTGTCCAATACTTTCGTTTTATGATTTAATACCTGCAAAACTAATGGCGTAAGCATCTTAATCATTACTTTGTCTTTCCTGCTATTTATCAAATGTATGCATGCTAACATGCTAAACACAGGCGGTGAACTTAGTCAGCATAAAAATGAAATAAAAAGAGAAGTACACCATAAACAATCAAAAACATTGTTGGAGTGTAAATTGGTATATTAAAGTTTGAAGTGTTACTTTGTTGCTTTCTGAGGCTGACTCAGGTTAATGATTAGAAATAAAAGTTGTTGCAATATATTGCTAAACCAAGTGAGTGGCAAACAACAGTTAAAATGACTCTATCTATAGTAGGCAGACACAATTGTAATGGAATAGGCATGCTCATTATCTATCCATTTAAAGTCAGAGATATACATTCTACACACTGCAGTTCTGTGCAGGCAGCTCATTATGAAGAATGGAAAGGTACTGAACATCAATAGCATGCATGAATTCTTTTATGAGCCTTGCGCACAGTTAAATTGGTGACATTTGGCCTTTAATAGGCTGACTGAAAACTCATATCCCTTCTAACTACTGAATAAGGACTTCTAATGAACACCCAACCCGCTAAGAGAGTTAGTGGCCAGTACTCACTGAACTGAGAAACCAGGAAAGGCAATTATCAAGGTTTCCAAACAGCACTGATCGAGGATTGCTGCCCAGAGCAATGTTTTTAACCTTGGTTTTAGGACCCTGGTTTTACTGCAGCAGCCTTGCAGCGGTTTTCAATATTAAACAATTGCCATTGAACTCTCTTCATGGACTAAATTTAATCCTCCAAAGCAGCTGTAAATCGCAAATAAAATTAAACACATTCGCAAAAAGACAGAGCTTCCGATCTGGGCTTATCAAGTTGAAATGCAAGCAGTTTTGAGTCCCTAATCACAGCCTAAGCAACCAAACCTCAGGATCAGCTCATTCATGATAATCTGAAAGGCCACACAGCACCAACTCACTGACCCAGCTAGCTGTAAACCTGCTGAGGAGGAACATATGCCACATGTTTTTTACTTCAGCATCACTTTTCATGCCTTCATTTTTTAGCACGCCGAGTGTGCTATTGATCTACGAGCAAGGTGATTGGATGTTGCGATTAATGACCTCGGAGGAAAGAAGTATTCCTCTGAGGTCCATTCCCTGAAATGCCACTAGATTACCTTCCGCCTTCCACCAGAGCTTATGATCAGTGTGAGTGATACAAGGGCTGGAGGACTGAACAAATGACGGCCCTTGAGTCACAGGAGACCTGTGTAAGTGTAAAGGTAAAGTAATTTTTGTAAAGAGCAGAGTCTCCATCCCTCTTTTTCTGTCATTTATTCATTCCCTCATTCTCCCTCTTCCTCTTTTCCCTGTCCCGCATCTTCACTCTCTCCCTTTACTCACCCCTCCCTTTGCGCTAGCTCAAGTCCTCAATTATTTTCAGACTGCCAGGCAAGGCACTGCGGGGGCACAGGGGACCATTTGGACTTAGTACATTAAAGAATTCATGATTTGAAACCACCACAGCCCACCCTGACGACTCTATGATATGACTTTTCAGTGCCTGAAGCTCCTTCCTTCTTTCCCCTTTTTCCACCAGACTGGCTCTCATTCCCCCTGACGACTGACATTGATCTATCCTTGAGTCTTTTAGCTCCAGGACTCCCATACCTTAAACTTCTGACTACTGACCATTAAAAGAAACAGAGCAGCCGATATTTATGAATCTGTCCGTAATGATTTCCTTGTCTGTTTCTTGTGTCGCCATCTGTAAATTGGCCTGTTGGTATCAGGCACATAGAGCGACAGACATGACAGCAGACTGCTGAAAAAGAGATGAAATGTCTCTGTGTAACACAGGAAATCAATCTATAAAGAAAGTGTGTGTGTGTGGGGGGGGGGGGGAGGTTAAATAGAAATGGGGACAAGAACGCAACATCAAGTAGTATGTGTTGGTCTTTCGAGTCTTGTGTATTTGCATTTTTTTTAAGTTGGTTTTCAATCTTAAATAAGAACAAAAGATACAATTAAATATTGGTTAAATTATTACAAAATGAGGTATGCAATTGGCAGCTTGCCAAAAAGTCTGAAAACATGTGTATCTTTTTTTAATCTTGATAGGGATTTGATTTTCTCTAAATGTTTGATTTGCCCAAAATCATATGTTGCCTCAATGGGTTTTACAAGCCCAAACAGCAACAGATCATCAATATCTGTTTTCTAAGATGATAAAGAAAAAACCATACAAAGAAGAAAAAGCCAAAACATGAGCTTGTCGAAATGATGAATCCAAGGCTTTACAATATACTGATGTGCTTCGAGGGTCATTAACAAAATACTGAATAAGCAAGATGCGTAGATCCTCCAGGCTACTGATATACATCTATTAGTAAAATAATGGTCATACCTCCTCCACAAGTAAATACACTTTGGAGTTTGACATATTTTCCCTGACAGAAGTGTTATCAATAAACAGTAAGTGCAACATACTATGCAGAGACTCCACATCCTGGCGTGCACCTGTTTGATATTCACAGGAGAGGATGGCATCAGCAGTTTTCTATATCACAGAAACAGTTAGTTTCAGTGAAAGAATGAAAACATTGCAGAGATCCACTGTTACTACTCTACTCACTGTGGCCTCATTAATAAATTTCCATCAGCCACATGCGCAAGAGAAAAAATAGCAGTAACCAAAACTAAAAATGATGTCAGGTCTTTAAACCACTTATGCTTGTAATGGCATTGCTGTGTACGCGACAGTGAGCCAAATATAACATTATAGATGATGTCTATTTTCAGCTTCTCAAATTATATGTCCAATTATTGACGTAAAGCACACAGAGTAAATGAGTTATACAAAGAAAAAACTACTCTCATGTAGTCTTTACTGATCAATCTGATCTGTAAAGACTGTGCAACATCTTCATCTAAAATCAGGCATCAGGTTTTCTGTAATTTGTTAACTGTAGTGATTTTTCAAATTGTTTGCATGATCAGAGTACCAACACTACACATTGCAGTAAAAAGCCTTGGCTGTCAATCATTCAACCTCTACCTTTTCATTCAAGCCCTAATGTGCATCCAATTTTCTATTTTTTTTTTTTTTGTCAAGCATCATGCTTTCATAAGACGGTATAATACATGGTGTTTGCAATATGATGGGAACATAGTGCCATCTCCTGGACAGAGTGGCTACTGTCATATTCTTTGAAAGAAATTGTCTAACTGTCTGAGACATCTGGTTGCAGAAGTATAATGTTACTCAATCCCTGGAGACTCAGTATTCCCTTTGCTCTTCTCCCATTCAACCTGGTGTTTCTATTTACTTGTGGGTTTGTCTGGCACAGAGATGAAGACACAAAGCAAGAGAGGAACTGGGAGAGACAGAGTGAGAGTCCTAGTCAAGATACTGAATGCCCTAACATGTGTTTCCAGAATACAGGGGCATTCTTAGCCACAACGCCCGACTCCAAACAAGCCCTCATCACTGTGGGCGGTATGCTACTCTCAGTGTGAGTTCCCTAATGGCCATAATGGAGGACAAGATCATTTATTATTACTGGGGGGTGAGGTATGTATATGGCTACAATTAAGGAGAAAAACATCCTGGTGCTTGTAAAGGGCAGTAATGTGACTCGGGGAGTGATGGATGCTGGGGAAATGAGTCTCACAGGCCAGTGGGAGTATCTTATTATCTGAGGCAGGTGGGGGATCTGTCACTAAGGTAAATTAGAGAAGGGAGAGAGAGATAAGGAAGGAAGAAATGGAGTAAAAATAGAGTTATCTTAAAATTGGAGAGAAGGAAGAGAAGAGGGGCCAAATGAGGAAGTAAGAGATGTTAAGACAGTCTGTTGCTTAGAAACAGTTGTATGAGACAGGTGGATAAAGATAATTGCAATTCAACTTAAAGTATGAGCTCCACCACAATGTGCCCTTAATGCAATGCCTTCCATTTTGCGTTGAGTATACTCCGTTGGGATTTGGATCATTGGTGAAATTACTGTAGATCATTTCACATTGTCAAAATGACTTCCCCAGTTTGCTATATTTATACATTTGCAGCATGTGACGGTGAGTGAAAGTGTATTTTATTTTTATTTTTGTAAATTTGCATAAAGTATGTCAATATACAGTATGTATCTGTGTCACTGTGCAGCAATCCAACATAATTATTACATTTCTATCCATTATTGTTTTTCTGCATGTGTGCAGAGAAACAACAGGTGTGTATGTACAAATGTGTACATTTGTGTTGATGTAATCATGTTTTCTTTGCAGCGATCCAGTAAAGTGATTGTGTCATTGCAGAATCCACAGTCATTAAGTTGTGCCTGGAAACACATTATTGTATGCATGTACAGAACATGCTTGTATACGCTTTTTCTAATATGCACCTATCTATTTGAATTACTGTATCTGGCTGCATCCACAGTCACTATTTTGCCCTGGGGACTTAGTCAGACAAACAGTACGGGTGGTCAGTAGCAAGCAAACCTCAATTACACTGACAGGTGACAGTGAACAGAATAAATTATCATTATGTCTACAGAGTGCAGCCAAATGTATCACAGACTGTTCAGTGTGTGTGTGTGTGTCTATGTATGTTATTGTGGATGCCTGTATACGTGTGTCCACTTTCGGGATGAAGAGCCATATGCATGAATTCATTCTGTGGGGCAGAAAATGCCAATGAGCTGCCTAATAGCACCATTAGGCTCTGACAAATGAAAACACTAACTTAGTCCAAAATGGAGATTCATATGTTTCACTTCAGTTGGTTTCTTAACCATCACTCCTGGGTTAATCTTATGATTATGTATGGCTGTGACATTTTGAACTGCCATTGATTCAAATGGAGCAGTCATGTCCATGGATCACTGTTATACGGATTCTACAAGAGGTGAAATTTTGGAAGTTAATGTGGACTGATTTCATTACCATAGGATACTGGTAATGTTCAGCTCTAATTCAAAACAAAGTCCGCTCAAATCTGGGAAGGTTAAATTTACACTCGCTTCACCTTTCAAATACCAACAGTTTATCAAGCTCAGTAATCCAATTCAACTGAACCCAAAATGACACACAGCTACACATGATAAAGAGGGGCACATGGATTCACAAACACAGAGGAAGTTGGCAACCTTTGTGCCCAAACAAATATGAATAACTGCTCTAAGTAGAAGTCAATATTTTAATGCATCCACAAGTGAGTTTGTTTTTTGTTGTCATACTTTTAACATGCAATAGGTTTTGGAACAGTGTCACACAATGGGGATCCTGATTACCATTGTAAAATGTGTATTCATGTTTATTTCATTGCAAACTGTCACATGTTTATAGGGTATTTATTTATTATTCAGAAATACAAGTTATATACTGTACAGAGAAAGATAACTGTAGAAAAGCAATTGGTATTTTACACATGCTTTGAAACTAGGGGACTCAGGAATATCCCATTTAAACCATGCTGATATGCTGTGTAGACACCATGCAACATTTTTCCATCTCATCCTTATCTGGATAATCCAAAATTCCAAAAAAGGGAATAAAATGTCACGGTCCTCTATCTCATGTACATACCCGTGACATTTCTTGAGCATGGAGTATAAACTTTGTTTATCCCTGTGTCTGTGTGTGTTTTGCATGTGTCTATGCATTTGTGTCTTCTAATGTGTGTAATCTTATGTGTTTATTGCGTACATGACCTCTGTTGTGCAGACGTTTTGTGAGTGTTTTGTGTGTTTCTATGTTTGCAGGTGGACTTTTTAATGTTTTTTTTTTTGGTAGATGTCCTTGATTTGCAGCGTCAGTGGTGTGCATTGAGGGACAGACCAGTTTAATGTACAAGTAGGTAATCCACAGCCTCATGGTGGATGCAATATGATAAGAAATGTATTGTCGTACTAATGTGCTTTCATTGATATCATCATCTGCCAAAAGCAGAGAGGTAGAGAGAGCACAAGAGGGGGAAAAACAAGAGAGAAAAACAGTGGCACAGGGAAACAGAGAGAAGGACAGACACTAAGTCATAAAATGAGACAAAATGAGCAAGGGCGAGAATTTAAAAAAATAAAAATTTAGACATACAGACAGAAGTGACGGCAAAGACAGTCAGACAGCAGGAGCAAGAGATGGAAAGAGGCAGATGGGGGACATTAAGTCAAAGTTAAGTAACCATCGTCTGCTTCTTTATCTCACCCAGATATGCTAATCCGGTGAGCCTCTGCTGATATGAGTTTAACAGCCTGGCTAGTGTGTGTGTGTGTATGTGTGTGTGTGTGTGTGTGTGTGAGAGAGAGAGTGAGAGAGAGCTTGAGTGTGAGAAAGGACCCAGTTGTCCATGCTTCCAGTTACACCAGCACTGCTGAGCCAGTACTGGATGACACAGTTATAATCTCTTTGCGATGTAAAAGTGAGTATGAATCACGTCTAAGGCACTCAACAAAATGCAACTGTGTGTGTGTGTGTGTGTGTGTGTGTGTGTGTGTGTGTTAAGGCAAAGGGAAAACATGAATTAAGTGTGGAATGTGTTTGTGTGTCTGTGGAAGTAGGTAAAAGAGAGCAAAAGTGTGGGAAGTTCATGAAGGAAGGGATTTATGGGTGCTTGCAATTATGTGAATATGTGGCAGAGGGAAAGTGAGAATTGGTACATATTCTTATTTAGAGTTAGAGGGTGAGGTCATTTTTGCTTACGTAGTATTCCTATGTCATCAAGGCAAAGCTGTTGGTTTAACAACACTGATTTTGGATTTGGATTAGCTTGAGCCGAAAGAAAAATGTACCCACTTATTCTTGACATTGCTGTTTGATGCAATGGCATTGACAATGAAATTCAGTCCTAGATGAATTAAAATGCAAAATACTCATTTACGAGGAATTCCTTTTTAATTAATGTGCATGTTATGAAGCAGTGATCTGCAGTATTTGCTCAATAACCTTAATTTTTTTTTGTCATTACACATTTTTACCCGGTTAGGTAAAATGTAAGGAACATTGTTTTTTGTCGTACTGAGCCATTCAGATTGACCAGTCCTTATTAACATTTTAAACATAAAAAATAGTAAAATAGCAAATAAGACAACTGTATTTTGAGTGTGCCTCATAGCTCTTAAGACGCTCTCCTATAGGCGCTCTGAATGTTAAACAAACTATGCTTTTGTGTCAAATATTAAGCTTAATTCTCTGTAAAATTGCCAAAAAGGGTTCCATACATATAACGTTATTATCCTACAACCCACAGACACTGTAATTTTGTATCAAATGGCGACACATTTATCTTCCATTTTTGTGGCCAATCAATTGGACATGCATCTTGCTATCTCTGAGACTTGACCTAGTAACACATTTAGATTATAATCTCAACAGCACTTTTCATGTAAGGACATGTCTAGGCAGAGACGCACTCTCAGTGCTGTATCTACGTGTGTGTAGTGTGACCGATCACCTGCCACCACATTGGCACATCTGATTCAAATAAACCCTGTTTCATTTTCAGTGACACATGTTCATGGGACTTTAGCATGCCACGATTAAGCGTGTCCAATCATCGCTCTCCCCCGACAACTGGAGGAACATATAACAAAGTATAAACCCCTGTACATGCCCACATGCTGTGAAATCCATGACACATCTGCAAGCATAGACATGCACCAAGACTCATGCATGTTCCCTGACAAGCAGCAGAGGTTTCAGAACCCGTTACTGGTAAAGATGACTTTCAGGCTCCGATGGCCAAAGTGAATAAGGCTCCATTAACTCTATATCCCTTCTTTTCTCTATAATTCCCTCCATTTTCCTCTCACCGTCTCCGTTTATTCCCTTTCTTGTCTTTCTCTCTCTCTCTCTCTCTCTCTCTCTCTCTCTCTCTCTCTCTCTCTCTCTCTCTCTCTCTCTCTCTCTCTCTCTCTCTCTCTCTCTCTCTCTCTCTCTCCTTACTTGCCCCCACCTTCTATCCATCTAACTCTCCTTCTCAGCCCTCTCTCTAATATCTCCCCTGCAGCCATTTTCCGGGACTCTACAGGGAGGGAAGCAATCTTAGATTTATTTTACCTCCAATTTCCAATTTGAGAGACCCCTGCTGCTGGAGGCAGAATCTTCAGCGGGTCTGATGTGAGTCGTCCTGTTAAATTAAAGTCTATAAAAAATGGCAAAATATTTCAATGGCCGCCCATGTTTATAGAGCAACAAGACCAGAACACTATCTACGTCCTGTACACAGAGCAGTATGCATCACTTACCATCTTGGCTTCTAGGGCTTAACAAGTTCTCATATGACATGAGAAGTAACACGACTCAAAGATGCTAAGCCCAGGGTGAGCTAGAAATGGGCCCAGAGCTAACAAAATCATGAAAAGCATTGCCTTGAATGGCCCTCATGTAACAAGTAAATCCCTCAAATAGAGATGTTAGGATAGACTATAAGATTTATAGTCTGGTCTTTGTATATGTAACTTCATATGCTTGCTGAATGCCTTTTGTAAAACATTATTTGTTGCATAATGTGTCTGGGATTTATACTGTATATCTTCGCTCTGCTGAAAAAACAACATTCAACAGCCACAGTGGGTATCATTAACAGTAGAATGAAAGCTCTCTTGGTCTCTGTGTTACTGCTAATCTGACCCCCTGCAAACTAAAACCCCATCTATTCCCAAAATGCCCTTTGATACTCCATTACTACTGAAAAGAATACAGGGTGCCTTGTAGTCTCCATATGTCCATTCTCGAATCCTCACATAAAAGAGCTGCACACACGCACAATTTATTTTTTGCTCTTGATCTAGCAGGAACACAAACTGTCTCCCTCTCCCAAAAAAACACACACTCTCCGCTCCACACACTGTACTGTTGCATTCACACTCACACAGCACACAGTCCTCTATTCCCAGTATAAAGCCCGGAGACAGGTGTTGGATTAGCTTTCTGGAAGAAAAAAGCTCAGCTACTTTGATAGGAGTTGAGCTGGCCTGGAGAGCAGGGAGGCAGGTGCACCACGAGAAGAGAGGAGGGGAGAGAGACGTGTGTACGTGTGTGTGTGTGTGTGCGTGTGTGTGTGTGTGTGTGTGTGTGTGTGTGTGTGTGTGTCAGAGGATGCAGCCCAGTCATCCCATCTATTGAGAGGAAAAGAGGGGGCTTCTGGCAGAGCTGGCCCCTGTAATTGGAGAGCTTGGCACGACCAGAAGTGAAGCGTGGTTGGCTGTTGCCACGTGGTGTCAGTTGCTTGCCAGCCGGCACAAGCACGCATTTATACACACAGACACACACAAATGCACAAATTTAGGCAGACGTTTAAACTTTTGAGTGCCGTCCATTGACTAGTATTTGTTCTAATCCTTTCCTGATTGTCCCCACAGCAACTGCTACTGTACCTTTATCATAACCAAAAAATGTAATTATCAACCTCATCTCTGACATTGATCATCATAATGGACCTTTCATGGATTTTGTCAATCAGGATATTTTATCTGCACAGACAGTAAACACTGATATTACAGGCTCACATACTATACAAACAAACATAAGCTGCCAGCCTGTAACCACGGTAACCGAGAGAGCAAAGGAGGCCTCTTCCAGATGCTTTTGTTCTTCAGGACATCCCTTGGACACGGTCTGCCATATCTCCATGTGACTGTCTTTCTCTCTCTTACTCACTTATAGTAAGAGTCAGAGAGACAGAGAGAGAGACATGCACCTATAATCCTCCAATTTGAGGCTGTTTCAAATGACCATTACAGAGACACAGGGAGACAGAGAGGGGAAGAGAACCAAAGCAGAGGGGGTTGCGATTGCAGATGGATCTACAGAATACAAAAAGAGCAGTAAATGGGAGAGGTATTGTGTGCTGGACCCAAACTCGCCCTACCGCCAGTGAGGAAGGTGCAAGATTGCATGTAGTAGATTCAGATCAGATTTAGGGTAACTCAAGGAACCAGCACTCTTTTACAAACTATACATGTGTCTAGAAACTAGTTGTATGTATGACACGTTTAAGATATGACTGTTTGCACTGGAAAGGCCTAATTTTCCTACAATGATGCGGAAAAGTAGGCATTTTCTGGCATTCAGTTGTCCCGATGAAAGCAAATAAGCTTGGATGTTGGGGCAGGCCACACAAATCATGGATTTGAAATTATAGGCCATCAGAAAACATTGCCTCGATACAGATTCCGCTGTAGTTCTAGGGAGCGACGGACCGATCCTCAGATACCAACTCGGCACAAACTCCTTCCTATACATAACCATCTCTAATCTTAATATAGAGTCTAAACCAAGCCTTTAACTGGAAGCCAACGGTTCCTCAGAATTGCTGGTTATCGGCCTGACCTGTAGGAAACTGTCCTGATCTATATTCTGCAGTATAGTTGCCAAACATTTACTTTTTTGGCAGTTCTCACATAAATGGCTATAAAAACATCATACGGAGGTATGTGTGTGTGTGTGTGTGTGTGTGTGTGTGTGTGTGTGTGTGTGTGTGAGAGAGGGAGAGAGAGAGAGAGAGAGAGAGAGAGAGAGAGAGAGAGTCTGTGGGGTGTGATCTAGCATGATTAATTGCTATTAAGTGTGTCTCTCATAAGTGATGTTGTGCCTGGAGAGCAAAGCAGAGACTATTACAACTCAGACTCATACATCAACCCCCATAAGCCGATGACTGATGACCACTCAGTGTAAATGTGTGAAATGGTACAATTAAAATATGGGGGTAGCTGAGGATCACTGTAGGAACACGAGGCTACAGCCCAGTGTGTGCACATGTGTGGCAGGGCCAATAGGTAAAGAGTTGTCAAAAAGCTTAAAACGATTACCTGTTGTTATTTATGAGTGCTGTATGGTTATGATTAATTATGTACTATCATATTTCAAATAGAAACTTTTTGGTTTCCTTCCAGACTTCCTAGATATGTAAATTAGGAGACTAACAAATGAGCATAACTTTAATTTACATAGACACTTGTGTCACTGCTGCACACTATTTCTACATTTAATGAGGTGGATGTATGTATGATTAATGCCTTCATATGATTTATTGACCTGATTACTTCCATTGTATCTCCTGATTTCTTAAAGAATTTCAACATTAATATGAAACTTGATCTAGAAAATTGTATTAAAAAAAAGATGTAAGTTTAATTAGTATTGGAAGCCCATGTGTCTAATACTGTTATACTGTCATTATAAAGAAAAATATTGTAAAATTATGTTTTGCCCATATAGCTCTACGCCTACCTTAGTGTATTTTTTTCTGACTGATTTGTTTAGAACTGCAGCTTTTCCATCCTAACCTGATTCTCTGCAGTTCCCCTGAAGCTTCTCAGTTTGTTGATAAATGATTACAGGAAATATGAGCAAAGCATTCTCATAACTAGATTTGTTGATGGCCAATAAAACAGAGAGCCTTTGGCCACAGTTTTAATATATTGATATAGTGATAGGGATGTGTTAGATTTATAATAACATTTGCCTGACTGTTATCTGTATGTTTTGTTTTTTGTTATTAAAAAGAGAGCAGAGTTTTATTTGCTTAAAGTACTCTGACTTATTGACAAATTAGAGCACTGGTCCGAGATTTTCTTGTATCACTGGAAAGAGCTGAATGTCAGTGATTTTTGGTGTGGTGTCTCCATTATTCTAATCAGGCCAGATCGCAGTGCTAAAGATGAATTTAAACTAATTCCTTTCATCACAGGGAACCTATCATGTCAGTTTTCCAAAGTATTTAATTCTGATTCTATTAATTCCTCACATGTACCACCATTCTTTGAGGCTGCATAAATATTGCCACAATGTCTGTATAGCTATAACTTTGACAGCTTTGTCCCACAGAGAAAGATCCCTTCCATCAGAGCAAAACCTGTTTTGGCCCGTCCAGTCAATAGTTTATGAAATACAGCAAGGCCCAAGTGGAAAGTCCGAGCTTCCAGCCCTGGTATGGCAGAATGACAGAGGAATCAATACCATGAAGAATGGACAACAACACCAAGGCTAAGGTTCCTGAGATGGATAGATCAGGTGTCCCTCCCTCTCATCTATCATAAAATATAGAGAGGTGGGGAGGGCTAATGCAAGTCAGCTCAATTCATGTATGCTTAAATCGGAGTACAAATTTGATAGAAAGTCATTGTCTTATATTCTCATTATAATTTGAATGAAAATAAACCATGTCAAATAAATCAAATAACATCTGAAATAGCTATTGCACTAGTTTTAACATAGGACAAAAGCTCCAGTTATTGTTGACTGTCAAACACACCTTGCACAAGGGTGTTTGACGAATTGAGTCATGAAAAGTATACCAACATAGTTTAGAAGTTATTAAAAGACCAGCAAACAGTACACACAACCGAATAAGCTAACAAGCCTATAAATCAAACATTTGTGACGTAATGTATCATTATGAGGCAAAAAATAGATAGTACTGAATACTGAAGGTGAAACTACTTCCCTTTTTGCACAGTATTTATTCACTGTTGATGCAGAGGCCCTTATGCCCAGTAGATGTCAGCCTTGTTGGTTCAAAGTAATTACTGACTAGAGTGCTGCAGTTTACAGTTGTAGTTAAATAGAAAATGATGTGCTGTGTTAAATCGCTTGAATGGTCTATCAGATAATCTCATTCATAGCAAGATTCCCACCATCATAATAGTGTACCTATTGGATAGATTACCAGAGAACACATCATAACAACAAACGGTACAGAGTAACAGGGACACAATTTGACCAATGGTAAAGAACCCACCCCATTTACTGTCTTTGATTATATATTGTCCACTAAATCAGACTCGTGGTTGCTAAAGATTTTTGGTGTTTTTATTTTCCCGTGCCAATTTGGATTTCTGAAATGTACAGCACCTGCAAAGACGTACAGATTATCCATAATAAATGAAGCAATGTTTGAAATGTTTAATTTTTCCAATTTTCCAATAGCAAAAAGACGCATATGAAGATATACATGAAGGAGGGAGACACAAATGTGGCTGTCTTGTGTGTATTTCGGGCTACAGGTAATCTAGCATGCAAGGGGTGAAGTCATGGGTGAAGTAATGCATGAGAGAGTAACATAAATCACACACACTTAAAAGAAACATGGCCCTACTTAATTCAAAAAGGTCGCCTACAGCAAATAATAAGAGAAAACTAATGACTACAAGGTGGCTTAAACCCGTTCCAGAGTAGTGCTGAAAAACATATTTTATCTCTGTTTTCTGTGGAAGACAAGGTTACACTTCTTCTTAGTAATTGTTTATATAGATTATATATATAATAATATATATATTTTTATTCACATAGGGGTGGGCAAAATAACTTGATTTATTGATTCACAACTTGAATTCATTATAATCGTTATTTTACTGTTCTAAGCAGGTTACTGCTGCCTGTTATGATTATTATTGCCTTTCTAATCAGTTCTTGTCATACCGCTATCCAAAAGAAATGTCTCATGTAGCAATGTAGCTGCAGCATTGCTGCTAATGTAGGTCTCACTGTCCCGCCAGGCAGCCAGGTAGCATTGTCCGACCTACATGGTAGTTAAGTCATCTTGTTTCTATCTAGACGATCTGCCAACCAGGCATGTACGGCCTACTCTACAGACATTTTAGCAGATCAATGTGTCTTTTGTTTCTTTCATGTTAGTAGCACCCAAGTTAGCTACATACAGTATCGACAATTAGAGGGGACAGTAGACAATTAGCTTAGCCCAGAGTCATGTCTGCTTGGCTGCTACTATTTCTGCTTTTTTGTATCACTTTATGCTATGTAGGAATTAAGTGTGCACTGTATTTCACAATAAAAGTGTGGAATACCTTTGGAATAAATGTTCTATTGTTTCTTTTCTCAATGACTAAAAATCCCCGCAATCCCACCCCACCCGATCTCTCTCTTTCTCTCTAATGAGCTGTGGTCTCTTATCAGTCATTACAGGAAGCCTGATTATCCAACTGGCATTCTGCACACGCTCACAGAGAACTTCCTGAAGGTGACCTTTTCACGTCGCCATAGAAACCTCCTCTCTCCGCTCTGAGATGCTCGGCTTGTACACAGAGTCAGAGAGGAAGCGAGAGAGATGACAGAATGTTTTCTTCCCAACAAAAGGACATTAATGTGCTGCAATGTGATATAGCACATACTCAAATCTATGTATGATGTAACAGGACAGATTATTTTGTTAACCAATAATGAATAAGATGAACTCACCTATTTTTAAACATACAGGTTCAATGCTTCAATTTCTCGTACTGTACTTTTTGTCACCTAATATATTTTATAAATTGGACTATCCATTACTTAATTTGACCTGAAAGCAGCTCTCACAAACACAGTCACTACTGCGTGAGCTGATTTAAACATGTTTATAAGTGGATTTGGCAAGAAAATAACACAAATAACTCCAAAAGGTAAGCCGATAGAGCCTCAGAGAAAGATATTCTCCACTGTATGTGTATGGGATGAGTGTGAGCGAGCACTTTGTGTGATTAGACACAGAAATGATTGCAACGTATCTGCAATTGTAGCAAGTGGATGCTGTGAGAGGTATTCTGGGATGTCTAAAAATACACTATGAAACACTCAAGATGCAAAAACAAACAAGAGCTTTGAAAGATGATCACGGCTGTTGTGTCAAACAGCCGTATTCTGATTTACAAAATGAGAGACATGGGGCTGCTTTTCAGTTAATGTGTTTACTGTTATTGTCCTTTTTTTTTTTGCGGTATTCAGGATGGCTGATGCCTATGAAAACATACATCAGACAAAAGGCAGACACACCCCTTAGATGGGTCTCCAGTCCTTCACATATGTCATCATTTGCATGTGATTCATGGGCAGTACAACAAATGTGTTGGACCCACTCAAGTAATTGCAAATAAGGTGAGATGCAATGCCATTTTTACATCTAAAAAAAGAAATCATGTCTTATCATTGAAGACCCATACGTATCTTTAAAATCATACTTATCTTTGTTATGTAAAAAATATGTAATTATTTTATCAATTATTATGTCAAACAACTTTCTAAAGCAACACAAAATGAAGATGTAATATAACTGAATAGACCTTAATACCAGGAGTTCATTTTCATGAATTAAGTGACACCTGTCAGGTGAACTGAACTGAACTCATTTACAGGACAAAACAACACATCCTCATCTTTGTGACAAAGCAGCATCTCTTCGCCTTAAAAATATCTCCAAGATAACCGTCACGGTGACCGCTGCTCCCATCCTCTCATCCTCCTTGGCTGCCTCTAGTTCAGCTAATGTGTGCACACTAACCTAACAGAGGCGTGTTATTCCACACCTGCCGCTGAGCTGTATGTTTTGAGTTTCTTGCCTCAGCTGAACATCTGACCCATCACCTGTCCACCAGGCTCCTTATTGTCAATCAGTCAGTTTTTTGCCAAATTGTTGGCTCAGTGGTCCGGCCTTTCTTCTCGTTTACAGTACCTGTCTAGGTTAGCCCCCTGAATATTGTTTGCCTGAGAAGATGACTGAAATTCTGCCTTTCGACCAATAAAGACTAACTTAATGCCTCCTGAGTCTAAATTGTGAGAACCAGATCTGTAATCCAGTGTGGCTAATAAAATCTCTCCATTTACAGCCTTTGACAATTAATAAATGTTGATTGATGTTGCAGAGGTGCGAGTAGGATTTACTAATTTTAGCTGCCACTTAGTCAAAATCACAGAGATCTTTCTTTAGGGCTAGCACTACTTCCATTTGTTCCACAATGTGTTTTTGTACGGAAGGTTTCTTTCGGAAAATCAGAAATGATAGTGGGATTCCCACTTCCCCATTTGGCCATTTCAAACTACCCAACTGTGCACAGTGTGCAAGGTCATAGACATAATCAAAGGTTCATTCTACACTGCATTCTATGTACCCAATGTTTGTTGTCCACTTTAAGTGTTTAGAAGAAATGAACTTCCAAGAAAATGCTGTTATTACTGTAGGGCACACATTAAACAAACCTGAGAAGTAAAACACATTTTTATTTCACTGTGGTGAGTTTGACTCAACAGCAGACTCATTCTTGTGTTTTATGAACAGGAGCTTTGTACGTCAGTCGTGATGTGGATCGTCCCTTTAGGTCGTACCTTCCTCGAGAAGAGCACTGAGACGGTGACTAATACTTCCCTCAACAGTGAATGTCATTGACAGCACTAAAAATAGACTGTACTGTATGTGACTGGAATTCTGAGAAACGGGTGTGTGGGTTTTGCATTATTGTGTACCTGCTATGGATTTTGACGCAAGACTCAAATGCCTTTCCTCCACCCTTAGGTTTTTATTTGTGTTTCTGATGTATGACATCCCATTGAGCCTATGCAAATTACTGTATTTTGAGCTTTTTTTTAATTATCTATACATTCCAACATGTATACATGTGGGTGAAGTTGAATGCATATTGGAACGGTAGTTATTATGATAGAGACCAATACATTTTGTAGGCCTGTGCCTGTCTTTGACTTTCAACTGACATTGTTATGACAAGCTCCCCTGTGAAACAATGAGTGTTTCTGCCCTCTGTTCCTATAGAAACATCCATCCATCCATCTAATATGAATTCATTCATATAGGCCTGAATGTTTAATCTTGAATGAATGTCTTTTCTGTTCAGCCAGTCCTCCCTCCTGTCTGGTTATTTATATTCGCTGTTGAATCACATGTTGTCATGGATGTAACGCATGCGCACAAGACAGCGTAAAAATCTGAATCATCGATGGAGAGAGAGATGGAGGGAGAGAGAGAGAGAGAGAGAGAGAGAGAGTTGACTGTAGAGTGATGGGACCCGGCTGAGGGAACGGCAGCGAGTGATCACTCTCCGAGCTGTTAATGACAGGTAAATGACGATTTCAATGATTTTCAGAAATATTTCTGGAATTAGAGAGGCTCAGATGGATTGATGATTTTGTAAATAACATATCGGGAAATTATATTCCCTGCATAGACTCAGTGTCATCCTTGCACGCGATATCGTCTAGCACATCTGGAAGTAGCGTTATTGTTGGAACAATTTCGAAAATGTTCTCTTAAACTTTGTGTCGTCACCTTTCACCTATTCGCTGGTTTCTAAATCCACGAGGGTTTCGGGCGTTGCTCTCCTAATCAGATGAAATAAAACTTAAAAGATTGTACCTGCGGATATCATATTTAGAGATTATATTTTTTCAGGTGGTAAGACGTCAGACGAACCGAATTAAGTCCGCCTTTCGAAGTTTAATTGAAACGCGTGCTGGGTTTCTATTTTTGTCTCATGAGGGGTTGGGATGAGGTCTGTTTTCAGACTGGCGTCACATATGACGTCTGTGTGTTGTCCTGCTTGGCTGAGGGCAGGATGGTAATAATATGGCATTCAGCACCAGTCAGCTCTCGGTACACCGGACAATTTGTTCTTGGTTTACTGCTAGAATTGGCCATTTACATTGTATTGATGTATTCTGCTTTTATTTGCAAGACTCTAGTTTGATGTAGGTCAAGGTAGGTCGAGAAGTATTTAGTTTGTATGTTGTGGATGAAGAAAAAATAAATTAAAAAAATACGAGAGGATGCACCAGTGTAACACTGAACATCGCCTTGCAAGAGACGCACTGTACAACTGCGACCTGTTAGCTTATCTGAATTTAGTATTGGGCCATTTTGACTATTTGTTTTGGTGGTGTTGTTTGTATTTAGCCATAGTTGGTAGGCTACATCACATTGCAGTCATCTCATTAAATCGATCAAATAATCTCATCTGTCAGTTTGGGCCACTACGTTGGCCAAGGTCACTGATTAAATCTGCAAGCACTAAAGAAATGTTATGTTGTTTCAAAAACACGTTATAGCTAATTATAATATTATAATTCCAAATTATTTTTATGAAATTCCTAATTACACATGTTTCCTACTCTAGTCTAATGTTTGAATGGGGATACATTAAGGCTCAATGGAGTCCCTGGAACAAGAAGTGCATAATCAACAATCTCTCATATTCTCATATGTTGCATTTTACATTATTTGGCTTGATGATGAATATTTAAACTTCCTTGAATATGCAGATATGGGTATAAAGAGTTCATAGCATCTGGGCAGCGCCAGATGTTCATGACAGTCCTCAGCAGGTACAACTTAAACAGTAATACGATTAACACAAGGTACCAGGGAACACTGTGTCCTATCTTAATGCAGCATTCCACTCATCACACTCACATTATGTCATCTGGCTGAAACGCTGACACCTCCCATATACTGTGTGAACTAATGTTTGGCAATTTGTGGAATTGAGACACACTCAACCTCACATATTTCTGAACATCTATTATCTATTTGTATAGATAACACAAACAGTCTGTAGAATAGAATGACAACATATTTGCTGTGTCTAGCCAACATCTTCATAGTATAACCCCCAAAATGTTTACATTTTAGAACAACTCACAAAAGCAGATTAAACCTGTGTGTTGTTGGACATTTGATTAATGTAATGAAATAGGTCAATCCTAAATCAAGGGTATTAGGACAGAGGGTTATATGCTTTACAGATTGTCAAGCTTTTTGATGGCAACTTGTGATTTTTTGTAATGTCAGCTATCAAAGGCCAGCAAAAACAAGGAAGCCACTAGTGATGCCTGTTATGATTCATTAGTATTAATGCCTTTAAAAGTAATGCCTGTCTTCCGATTATACACGAGCTGTGTAATCACATTGATGGCAACACAGGACGGAGGTCAAAGATGCTCTTTTGTGCTCACCTCCCTTATTATTACTGCACAGCTTGCATCAGTAAATATCACAAATACTGTTCAGGCTAGAAAGCGCCTGCAGATGCAACTCCAAATGTATTCCCAACTCTATTTAAGTCAACAACATTCATGTTTTAAATCAGAGGTGTGTAACCACTGCTAGTTTAGTAAAGATTACATTACCCACAAGTTGATTTACATTCCTACCATAATGAACCAGAAAGTCCAGTAAGTCAGTTAGAAATATTGCTTTTTCGTTTTGGGCACTTTCTTTGTCTATTTGTCACGCGTATCATAAGAGCATGCTGCTTTTGTAGCATAACATATCGTAAATAAATGTGTTTCTGGGATGTGTCTTCATTTTGTTTTACTTGTTTTGGCATTGATAAGAAATGTTGCCAACACTGGGATCAGTGTTTTAGTCCCAATTCTGCAGCAGTTATGATTTAGTGCTAGCCGACAGAAACTTGAAACATAGTTAAGTGAGTTTGTACAGAGGCACTGAGCTGTGAAATGCCTCTAGATCTCAAATGGTTAGTGAGGGAATTGCATTTGTGTGCAAAATACGATTTCCTAGCATCTCTTTTCCTGCCTTTTAACATAATTTGTTTGATCAGGATGCAATCATTTTTTAGTAACAGAAAGAAAAGGGTAACAGGTATAATATGTAATATAAGCTGAAATAAAATAGCGTGCTAGATTCCCTGAATTCACTTGATGTAAAACAGTTGAACAATGTAAAAACACATGATGCAAGTTTCTTTGTACTGCGTATTACTGATCCATTAAAAGTTGTATCTTTACAGAACTTGATATTATCTGTCTTGTAAGAAAATAATCATGATAAATGTCAACATTATGTAATTTATATCATCTGTGAAATCTTGTAAACTAAACATATTGCTTAATGTTTGATGCACAGCACACAAAAAAAGGGTTTCGGTGTCATATTGTTGCATGATTACATGTTACACAATATGAAAAGAAAAAAAAGGTTAATTCTGTGCATGTCAGCCCTCTCTGTTTTCAGCCGACACTATATTGAATCTAAAAAGGAGGAGTCATGCAACATTTCATGGCGAATGCATCATTAATCTCAATGTACCGAGGCACCCATGCTTTCAGCACAGTGTTACATAACTTTCTGGCACTGTGAGGGTACATGTTTGCGTTTATGAATGTACTAATGCACTGCATATCTGTGCGTGCATGTTTAGGCATTGGTAAAAGTAGGAGAGAGTTTGGCCACAAACCGTGTGGGTGGGCTCTTAAAGCAAGGGGTGCAGTCATGCATGTGTGTGTGTGTGTCCTCAAGCAGGTAGGCAGAAGTGAAGGATGACTTCTTGCCCAGAGATCTGTGGGTCCGAGTATAGTGACCAAGCTCAAGCCAGCGGGAACTGCCAGCAGTATGGAGTCCGCTCCTACCTGCACCAGGTATATCTCTCTCTCTCTCTCTCTCTCTCACACACACGCACACGCACACGCACACACGCACACACGCACACAAACACACACACACACACACACACACACACGAGAGTATAGTGCATCTCTCAACAAATATTAAACATTCCTCTTCTATCACAAACTCTTTGTCTTCCCAGTCTCATATTGTACTGTAAAGACTTTTTCTTTTTGAAATGTGAGGTTTTTAAATCTTGATTGCTCGTGGGTTTCAGATTCCATGTTTGTAAAGTAGAACATCTCTCTCTGATCTCTTCTCCAGTTTTATGAGGAGTGCACAGCTTCTATCTGGGAACGTGATGAAGATTTTCAGATTCAGAGATCACCTAGCAGGTGGAGCTCTTTACTCTGGAAGGTGAGGTTAACCCTCATGCTCAAACACAAATCATCATCTCACCTGATGTTATTTGGGTAGTCATACTGTAATTGCAAAAGTTATTCTTCCCCCCCGTTAGGTCTGTCTCGCGTTCGGATCCCTGATATTGTTTGCGGGTCTCATTGTTGTTTTGGTGGGTTATGCCACTCCAGCCAGGATCGAAGCATTTGGCGAAGATGACCTCCTTTTTGTTGACAGGTACTGTATAGGAACAATACAGGGAGTAAGACTCTACTACTCTGTGTATTTAACATTAACAATTGCAATATGTGCAGCATTTTCACATTATGATCATAATGGAGAGCACCTTGTTTTAGTGGAATGCACATACAGTATGTTATTATATTGTTATAGTTGTGACATTTGAAACTGTAGACTTCCTAAGGGTCACAGTTATTGTTTGCACAAGTATATATTATACCCTTTTAATTAACTAATTGTCTTTTTCTTGAACAGCAACGCTGTAAGTTTCAACCGCGCATTGGATGTTTGTAAGCTGACTGGTGCTGTGTTGTTCTGTGTGGGCGGCACCTCCATGGCTGTGGGTCTCCTGCTGTCTGCCTTCGCCAAAAGCTACTCCAAAGAAGAACTGTACCTGCAGCAGAAGTTCAAGGAGAGGTTGGCAGATCTGCAGGCAACAGTTGGTGAGGTTTCACTCTCTGCTGTCTTGTTACGACCCATTATGGTATGAAGGTTAAAACATAAATGCCAAAGAGTATAGTGAAAAGGGTAATTGCTAACTGTCCTACTGTACTCAAAGGGCTTTCTATGAATATCAAACATAACAGAGCTGCTTTTTTCCACAGGTACCCCCATATTGAAAGCGCCGACTCCCGGAGAGGGAAAGGTGCCAGTCACACTTTCCAAAGTCCAGAACATACAGCCGGTGGCCACAAAGTCGGAGACCTGACAGAAGACCAGATGAAGGCATAAAGTGAAGAAGTGTGTGTGTGTGTGTTGATCAAAGTGTGCATTTTCTCTTTTGAAAGGTCAGCTTACATGATTGATAGTATTGGTTCATCATCTTTATTTACTGTTTGACATTTAAGCTTGCTTTTGGGGTTATATAGGAGCATAGTTAATATAGCTGAGACAAGTTTAAGCCTTGTGTTTGAACACCATAGTGATCAGACAAAGCGCCTGCAGGTCTTGAGCCCTACCCCGAAAAACAAACCACAGAAACAAATCAATAGAACACAGCAGCTGAACGACAACACCGCAGCTCAGTATTCTTCTGTCAAGTGGACTCGCAAAGGAGGATGGTATTACTGCTGTAGGCTGTAGAGCAGCAGATGCGGTGTTGTTTGAAGTTATTGGTGATTGGCCCCCATTGCCAGAAAATGATCACAAGCAGCAGTGAACACAACAACCATTATCTCGTTGCCTATAGTGTCTAAAAGGACATCAGAGGATGAGATTTTCTGAGTGCAGAACACTTTGTGTGTACTGTGTGTACATGTATGTGCAGCGCAACTTCATTACACCACTCAGTGAGAGCTGCCACAAATGGACAATATGAGTACATGTGCTATACCGTAGCTGAATAGTTCTTTTAAGCTCTGTTTACATGCAGCAACAAACCAAGAGCAGTCTTACTTTGCTAGAAGTTCACACATCATCAGAACAGATTATAGATGAACACAGATTCAAACAGACCTTCAGGGTAGATTTCACACTGACATTTATTCTGTCTTATTAGGCGTCTGACCTTGTCTCCTTCAGTGAATCTTCAGACACGATCAATAGACCAGACAGACTGATGAGAGGTACATTGAACCGGACCTAACATGCGGAACAACATAGTCTGTCACTTACTAACACAATCATAATCATGCAGATTACTTTTATCAAAAATACAAATGAGGCGTCTTCTATCTTTAATTACAATCTTTTACTGTTTTCCTAAACACTTCATTAACCCTGTATTTGTTTCCTTCTCTCCCTGTGACAAACCCAAGCATGTAGACACACACCTATCCTTCCAGCAGGCACATTTTTTTGCAGTTCGCAGTTGGTAAAAAAAAAGAAAAAAAAAAAAGATGTGCAGGTGCTGCGTGTTGAAATGAAGACAGAGCAAGGGCGCACCAACAAACAACGTGACAGATTATGTTACACCACAAGATGGATGAAGAGAGCACATGAAGCTCTCCAGTGAGATCACAACAGCTACATCAAATTTGACAGCGCTCGTTGTTTACAGTCTGTCTGGATCCACAGATGCTTTCAACACACTAACTGCCTTCATGTGCTAACAAACAAAACTTGAAACTACATTATGCAGGAAGCTTACAGAACAGCTTACAGTATGTATGCATCAACAAAGCTGTCTTTTAACTGGATGCATATGTAGTTGCATACTACATGAGAAACAGAATTTAGAACGAGCAGGTTTGCAGTTTTTTTATTTCTTTTACTTTTATCGGCACTCGCTTTTACTCACTGTAACTTTAACTCACAAGCACAATGAGCTGTTATAGTCATGTTTTGCTGCTTTTCAAAACTATGTGTCTATATATGTATTTTAATATATATATACGTATATATATTTTTTTTTTCTTTTTTTTTTTTTTTTATTTTGTGACCCTGCCACTTTACATTCTTATGTTAGTTGTTGCTTCTTCTTTGTTTGCTTTGAATTCATTGCACACAGATACAGTACTGTCATTTTTTTTTCACTGTACTTGGTTAGAACAATGTTTTTGTGGTAGTCACAGTCCAAGTGCCATCAAGCTACTTGCCTCCTACTGTGCGTCAGTGCTGCAGGTCTTTCCAAACAATTCCTCCTCTTCAATTCCATGCCATATGCATACTGTGTGAAATAATATATGGTTATATACTGCTACTATAAACATATATTATATAAGTTATGTGAGCTTTTGCTATGCTGGTTACCATATGTTAATATAAATGGACCTTTTACTATCTCACAACATCCACTCTATTCTGTTATGTCAACACATTTGGTCTCGGATACAACACAAACATGAAGCTTAAACTATGAAGAACAATATACTAATAATCAAGACATGTTCAAGTATTTACACAACCACTGTCAAGCTGCAAACCTACACTACAAGAAGAAAAAGCAAACCGTTAAACAATCGGTTATCAACAAAACCTCCAGTGTGGTCAGAGTGTTATCAAATGATCAAGAAATGTGCTGACTTGTAGTTCCATGTTGTAAAATTGTGAGTTTTTTTTTTTTATCCTTACATTGAACAAAGTTAAGTTTTACATTACAATCCCAAATTCACAATGGATATTCGTCTGCCCTTAATCTGACCGTTTCCCAGTTCAAGTGTCTCCTGATGTAAAAGTAGATTCTCCCAGTAAATAAAAGACGTATACTGTACTTATTGGAGGTTGGATTGAATAAAGAACAAATATATATCAATGTCTATATACAGTATGTCTATTTTTCAAAGAACACAATAAAAATTGAAATATCTGCAGCTCAAAATGTGTGAATATTGAATTTCTACTTTTAATCAAAAGTTACGAATATTATATTGTCAGTATTTGTATGAATCATAATACTTTATACCTAAAAATGTATCACATGGGCCATTAGAAATTCTGATTTGCTCAAATTATTGTATTTATTGTTAACATGTATTAGTTACATAGAATGAGTCAGTTATATTATGTATTGGGCCAAACAACCTTTTTTATCTTCTTCTAAATCTTTATGTCCTTGAAACACAGGGCTAGTTTTATGTATTGTACATGTTTAAGCGAGTCCTTTTTTGTTGGTAAAGGTACAGGTGTGTCCTCTTCACGTCATGGAAGAAGAAAAAAGATTGAGTAATCAAAGGAGTTGGTTTTCATTAAGACTGTCAATGGTGTTCCAACCTACTAAAGCCTTCACCGTGTAGAAACTCTTACTGTAATCAATCAGGAAAGTCATTTAGGGAGGGGAAGCTTTGACCAGTAAGGCCGTATGACTCACTCACATGCCCTCCCCCGCCTCTCTGTGTCTGTCGCTCTTTGCGCTCTCCTTCCACCTCAACCTCTCTCTCACCCATGTTTCTCTCTAGTGGGTTCGTGACTAACAATCGCATTGACTGAATCCTAATTTGAACAGCTGCAGGGATGAGAGGGCGGCGAGGCCATCATAGACACTGAATTAGATCACAGTTCACACTGTAGCTTCCTGCCTGTGGGAGGCAGTTTATAGTGGCTTTATGCAACCTTGTTTCATGGGAAAACAGAGAGGCAAAATAACTGGACAAAATCACAAGATGTGTTAGCTGCATCAAATTCTAAATCTTGTCTCGTTTGTCTTTCTCGCCAAAGATGTTTAAGACTCAAGACTGTTACTTGCTAAGCTTTGCATCTTGGTTCCTTGAATTAGATTACAGGCCTAAATAAGTTATGGTTGATGCACATTGTCATTATATTTATTGGTGCATTCAGAAAACCGTTTCACTGTAAGCACTCAAGTGTCTGTGCAGACATTATTATCAAGCACACAAATCACAGGTTTGCGTGAAAAGACTGGCTGACATGAATGCTGGAGATATATTCTTCTGACTGACAAAATAATGATAAAACATTGTGTTGCTCACCATGTTGTCATGGTTAGACGATGGAGTGTCATGTTGGAGTTACATGACAACATGGTGAGCAACAGAGACACCATCGCTGTTTCTGGTTGTGCTGGATTTGGGGCCACTGTTTAGCAAATAATAGTAAAATAATTAAACTTACCAATAAAGCATTAAAAAAAAAAAGTTGTAGCAGTAGTGGCTCAAGAGAACATGAATATTTATCTTAATCTATTTCATATAGATCGTCCAATTTGACAAACATTGTCTAAAGTAAAGTCAATAATGATCAGATGCACCGCCACAAAAAAGCTAGTATTATCACACTCTAAGCATTATTTTTTATTATTTTTTGACAAATTTGATTACACATGGTTATAATGAAGTGACAGCAAGCCAAGTCTGTATTATTAAAGCATCCTTTAAAGGTGCCTCACTTTTCTCTTTTATATTTATGGTAGGGGATAGACATAAATAAACAGATATCTTAAGACGTAATGACAACCTAATGAAGGATTATGATTTGGAATAACATGCAGATGCAGACAGTATGCTTACAATAGTAAACATGGCTTATTGTACTTACAAAAGTTCATTTGTATCACTTGTTTTGGGAAATAGTACGAAGTATACCATACATACAAAAAGCATCTTAAAAACAACCAACTAGTATAATCATATCTGTTAAAAATACATATATATATATATATTTAATAAACATTGTATGACTGTAATTATATTTCAATTTCCCAGCATCACTCACTACAGTGCTCACAGACAGTGTATACTGAAACGATAAAGCAGCCCACAAGGTGACAGTATGTCTTAATTAAAAATAAGAATATATAAGCTTTAATTTGTTTTGCCCGTTTCTGACATGATGAGTTATGAATAATGTTTTGAATAATAGCTTTTGAATATATACCTGAAGTTGTGATGGTGTTTTTGTAGCTGACATCATTAAGCTGTCAAAGCTTCTATTGCTTTCTTGACATTTGGGACCCTGTTTACTTTTCAGTGCCGACTCTACATGGCCGTCGAGTAAGACTTTTTATTTGCTCTGTCACCTTCATTATTTTAAAATAGTATCATAAAGTCTTGCTTACTATTTCCAGCACCGCTCATCCAACGACTTTCTCTTTTCTTTCCTCATCCTTATTTCCTGTTATTATCTTGATTACCTTCATCATTATCCACCCCTTTCTCTCCATTTGGTGCGGCATCTTTGGCTGAATTCTCGACAGTGTCCAGCTCTGTTCCACTTTCCACTTCATCATCTCCTCCACTGACCTCTCCATTCACGTCTCTCTTTTCTTCTCCTGCCTCCTTGGTAGCTCCCTCTTTTGTTTTCCTCACATCTTCATCCTGGTTACTTTCACTACTGCTATTTCTGCCGCTATCGTTCTCTTTTGTCTCGTTATCTGAATGAGTCTTTCCCTGGTCACTGCTGTTTTCTGTCTCTTTCTGTTCGTCCCCCATGTCTTCATCATTAACTTTGTCCTCACTGCTTTTCTCCCCCTTTTCACTGTCTTTATTTTGCTCCTCTTCTTCTATATTTCTGTCTCGCTCATCTGTTTCGCCCTCAGACAATGTATGGCCTCCATCCTCTTTCTCTTTACTGTCCTGGGTCATATCACTGTTGCTACTGCTGGACCCCTGCTCCTCACATTTAACCTCCTCCTTACTCTCATCTGTGACCACCTCCTGTACTTCTTTTTTTACCGCCTCCTCCTCCTCCTCAAATCCTGCTGTTGCTCCCTCTTTTTCCTCATTTAGCTCGGTATTTTCCTCCTTATCTTCCCCTCCTTCTTTTTCACCAATTCTTTCCTGGTTTTCCTTCATTTCATCTTTATTAGTGGAAGGGTCTTCTTCTGTGGTGTTTTCAGCAACAGCCTCCTCCTTATCTCCTGCCGTTTCACCATTATCCTCCGCGGCTTTTGTAGCATCATCTGCAGAATTCTGTAATGCAATAATACCACGGAAACAATTTATACTGTGGCTCTAAATATTTAAACAGGCATACAATGTAATTGCATTGTTACAATCATTCCCCCTGTGACATACACTTTCCTGAATGAAAGAGATATCGCTATTATTTGCTATACAAATCAAGAGGAGCCAAAGCATTCTGTATTATTTTCAAAACCCTTTTAATGGCATGTCAATCAATATGCCTAACATACTATGGGTGATATTTATATGAATTATGTATCTTAAAGCAAAGTAAAAGTAGGTGAAATAGATAATAATATGAAAATCAGCATCTTCAAAACTAGAGCAGACTCATCATCATTCTTTGGGTAACGCGCTACAAAACCGAGTGTACACCTTCACCTCTTTACAAAGATGCCATTACATGCTACACTAACAGTATATTATATTCAGTGCTGCTTGTTTCTACCTCCTCAGCTGGCTGGTCTTGGGGGGTCTTGTCCTCCGCGTTCCCATCATCAGCCTTTGATTCCAGGTCATCTGGTTATAGAAAGAGAACACAATTATGTTACCTGAGCACACTGTTTGCAAAAATCTGAAGAGAGGCGCGGGCTTATTTCAGAGAAAAGTAGTCTGTTTAAAAAAAGGGATTGAATAAAGTAGGTTTCAGTGTGACTTTATGGGATAGAGAAATATCTTTGTCTCGTCCAAATGTATGACATTGTGCCCTGAATTGGCTTATTAGGGGCAATATAACAAGAAGGATGATTATGGGTGTCAGCCTGGTGTAAATACATCAACATTTATTACATCTCACATAGGCTTAAAGAGACTTCTGTTGGCCATATCAGACACAATAGAGACGGAGGTAATAAAATGCCATGAAATGCATCAAAGACATGAATCATATTTTGATTCAACATTCTGTTTTGTAGAAGAAGGTCAAAATGATTAAATGCAGCATGTAACTCTGCACATCTCAACATGAATTTAACGTAAAAAAAATCCCAAATAGGCTATGCGCTGGTTAATTCAGAATCATGGCACTCTTGTTAAGTGTTTTGTTTTCCATTCCCTCATGCAATTTTACAGGTTTAATATGAGGAACATTGCTGAATACTTTTCAGGACCCTAAACCCAGTCAGAGCCGATTACATCATTCCAGAAATTCAAAAAAAGATCCTATAAATAAGGGAGCTTTTATTCATCATCCAGTTATTGAAATTATACATATTTTATACCACAGTTGTTTTCCTGACCAAAACACAGAACAAGACTGACACCTGGTGGAGAAGAAGAAAAACACCCAAGACCATCTCAGCCAAGTAAACAACTTGCACAGACAATGGAAGTGTGGCAGAGAGAGCCAGAAAACACTTTGTAAGCTCATGAGGGGAGGGGATGAGTACGGCGGGGCAGTTCAAGGTGGTGAGAAGATTCAGAATTAGATCATCTTCATCATCGTTATAATTTTTACCACCACAGTAATCGTCCTAATAATCCCCGTTAAGGTAGATGTAACACACAAACATTGAAAGAGTTCCTTCAAGTCCTCACAACCAGTGTTGCTGTTTATCCACGATACTGGCTTTCAATTTAAGAGTAGGCAGTCAACATTGATTTGAAAGTAGAAATGGGCCCCATAATATATTTTTAATATGGAGAAATCCATTGTTTAGTCTGCGAAAGCTTTTTTAATTTCCTATATACTTATCAACATTGTTAAAAGCTGCAGTCTAAATATTTCTGCCCAAGACAAGATGTGTCAGACAGACTGAAAAAGTACATTGGGAGAGTAGATTGGAGACAAGAAAAAAAAATATATATATACTGTATATTTGCCGTAATAGCAGTCTGCAAGACAAGAACATCTTGCCCAGTCCCCCAAAGGAATCCCCTGTCATCGTGTACTGCCTAAACAACCACATAGTGATATCGTGGATGTTGGTGTTTAAATGAAGACATCACAACTCAGTAGCTACACACTCATTTCCATTGAAGCAATCAGCCCAGCAAGGCAGGTTTGTTGAAGTGCAAAATTATGACTTTTTTTTTTTCTTTTCAGTTTTTCGTGTGAGCCTGTGCATCAAAGGGCTTGAAGTAATTAACCCTAAACATCATAAGCGGAATACAACTATACGCTCTGATAAACAGCACAATTACACACTTGTTGTGAAACAATGGATGCGACTGAAATTCCCAATCAGAAATAAGCAGCAAAAGAGTGAGGAAAAAACAGTGTAATTAATGTCTTTAATATTATTTTACCTTTCTACACATACCAGTTAAAGAAGAAAAATGACTCGGGTAGAGATTAGAAGAGTTTATGGAGACAGTTAATGCATTTCAAATGCAAAACTGATTGAAGTTTAGCTATGGTGGGAGATGAAACATTATGGTAATGATATCGGACTTCTTTAAGAATATTTTATGGAAATTGCCCGCATTCATTAACAGCGAGGGCCAAGCAATTGAGTGTAAGCAGTAAGCAGTGGATGAGCCGCAACGACTCTAAACATCTTAACATGATTTGAGGATGAGGCACCGGCTCATGAAAATGCTAAATCAAATTAAACACAATATTTAGAACCTCCCTTTCTTGCTCTTCATTAAATCCAGGTTCTGGTGTTGCGAAATTACTTTATAGTGTGTGTGTGTGTGTGTGTGTGTGTGTGTGTAAATCTGAATATGTGTCTGTCTGTCTCTTTTTTTCCTTCATAGTCGGCAAAGACACACACACATATGCCTTCTTTCCCTTACACACTATTGTCAAACAAACTTCGACAGAGCACACCCACACTTCTAAAGTCGTGCTACATCTCATCCATCAGTGTGAGGCAAAACGAGGATGCAACTGTAAGTGTGTACAATTACTCATATAAACATCTCCAGCTGCCATTGTCATGAAAGGTAAAGTTATAAAAGAATGTTGTTCCAGAGAAATGTAATAACCGCACTGCACTGCAATCACACAACTAAATATGACATACTAGCAGGTAGTAAACTACAACAACCTCCCACTTCTCTAAAAACAAACCATTTCTCTCTTTTTTACTACCACACATACACACATATTCTGCCTTACTGCTGCAGATTTTAGTTTTAGGGAACTGGTTTGTAGGACGAAACAAAAAAATCAATAAAAAAAAACAGGTGATCTGATCTCTGTGTCCACTCTGCAGCTCCATAGAGTTATATTGTGCAGCTTTGTTCTGTGTTTCCATTTGATCATCCAATACTGGCAACCCTAACACACTGGGGGAATCGAGTGTGCAGTTCACACTAGGTAGCAGGATGTAAATATTATTCGACGAAATACTGTATTTTGTATACGGATTTGTATTCATCAACTCAATTAATAAATATCACAGCAGAAACATCCCACATGGTTCCCTGTGCTCAGATGAACCCTCAATCTGAGCTACATTGTCAACAATAGAGCATTGTTTTTTTTAATTCCCAGCACAGTGTAAGCAAACAGCTGCATCGTTTCATGAATCCTACAGGATATAAGGGATTGTTGTCAATCATCAGCCAATAACACAATGTAGATGTGCATTACATCAGTGTATTCTTCAGTCCTCTACTGAACAGTTGAAGGGGGTAAAATCTGTCCAGCAGAGACTTGCAGGGTCTAATATCATATTTAAAAACTTTTCCACTTCCGAGTTAAATCCATACAGTAACATCACATTCTTAACTCCCCAGGAAACATGTTGCAGACAAGGGCATGAACCCATCTTATATTTCATGGCAATGGCAACGGGAACCGCAAATAGGTTTATTGAGGATGTATATGTTGCTTTTAACAGCAGCGAATAAACCTTTCCTTTAATGTTCTGCAAATCATTATTCCAGTTTCTCTAAAAGCTGTTATGTCATTTTGAACAGGTCAAGATGTTCTCAGTGCTGTGGCACTTCTGGGAAAACCTATTGAACTGAATAAAGCTCTTCTTAGTCTGGAGACACTTCTAGAAAACCATATCAGTGAGGGTTTTCAGCTCAAAAAGAGTATTGAAAATGTCAAAATATAGTACTGTTGATGCCATGCTTTTGTGCACAATCTTGTGTTATATGGTGTGAAGGCGGTCTAACAAGTTGCTAAATGAGTTGCTAAATGAGCCAAACACTAGTCCACCATTAGCTCGTTCGTGAGGTTACATCATGAGACTAGTGTGTAGTATTTTTATAACCTAACCTTTGCCCTTTATTGATGCTTATTATAATTCAAGCTTCCAAAATTATAAAAGTGGTGTTAATTACTGTAGATCATGTTGCTGAACAAAACGTGCAACTGTCATAAACGTTTGTTTTCCACTGAGCTTATTTTCTGCAATAATTCCAAATCCAATGGCAAAATCACATTGGCTTTTTGTCAAGGGAACCATAGTAATGCCAACTCCGGCCTGCAAAAATACGTCATCCCTGTCAACACATTCTCACACCAATGCATCAAACAACGCAGCTTGGTCAATGGCACTAAGTTTCAAACTATGACGCTTTACGTACCCGCCTTGCTACATTTTTGCGTGATAATACACACTCATTTTATGTCTTTTCAAAACAAGGGTTTTAGTAACAAAGAACGACTGCCATGTAACTGTAGCGTATAGGAGCTTTGACGGCGACTGAAAAGGAAGGATTCTCCTTTCTTTGAGTAACATGTGTGTTTACGCTGTTGATTTAAATCTTGGGAGCATTGATGGCGACGAAAAAGGTCAAGGATTCTCCATTCTCAGTGAGTGAATGGGAATGATTGAAACTGGGATACAGTGATCCTCGACTGAAAATCAATGTGGTTTAGGGGTGAGGAGGCAAGGGGACCCCTTCGTCCCCCTTGTTCGGACCATACCCATCTTTTGAGTGACTTTGTGTCCTGGAAATATTTTGGATTCCATGGTCATTGGAAGCTTTTTTTTTTTTGATGAGGAATAGTAGAATCTTTATTTCAATGCCACTTCTGAAAAATCAATCCCTACATGTCAAAGGTTGTAGTTCTGATACAAATCACTGTTTTGATACACACTGTATTTGTCACGGTCAGGCAGTGTCTCCTGTTTTCCCTCTACACCTGTATCTCTTGTTTTCCTCCGTCTGTCTCTGTGTGTGTTATGTGGGCGTGTCTCCTACCTTGTCTCCTCCCGGCTCCCTCCTGATTACTACTCATTCACTTCACCTGTCCAGTCTACCCAGCTGCCTACCCTCAACTAATCTACTCAACAACATATCTACCCCGGCTTTCCATCGCCAGATCGTTGTTGCAACCACAGTGATAGTTAGTCGTTCTCGGCCGCTCAGTATTTTGTATTCTGAATTCATTCCTACTGTTATCTCTTACCTGCATTTACCTTGTCTTCCTGTGCCCACAGTGGATCATACTCTCTGGTTCCCAAGCCTGCCTCCCCTACCAGTGCATTCCATTTCCTGCCACGCTCACACCCCACTCTGCCTGACCTGCCTTGCTCTGCCCAGTATCACCACCCATTATCCCCTGTAAATAAACCTTGTTGACATGGCCTCCACAAGCCAATTCTACTTTCAGCGGATTAGCTCTGCAGTGTTAAATAAACACTTGACTTACTACTTAATGTACCTAAATCACTTCACACAACACTCCCTGTATATCACCATACAGTAGATTGTATTGCTTATTTACACCCAGCTGATTTAACCCACTTAGCACATGGCTGAGTTATGGCGGGGTGTAAAACAGTATGGGTAGTAACTCTAAATGGTAATTATAAAATGTTGCCACTCAGCAAGTGTGCTCCAGTCACTGGCCAGAGTCTTGTTAAAACATTTAATGATGGTAAGGCCGTGGCCAACATGAGAAAGACCCAGTTGGTATTGGGTATATAGTGATGTGACGCAATCCAGCCATATAGTGTAAAAGCTGATGACTGCACAATAATTCTGTTCATCTGGTTCTCTCTCTCATGCATTCACATAATATATTTGAATGTTATTCATAAGTGTACATGGCTAAATAGCATACAGTGTCGGTATCACGAGAATCTTTAGGGTAAAAGTGATGCATGTAATGCAATCAGCAATCCAGCAAACCACAAATGAGCACATCCACCTTATCATATTTGTAATGGTAATGCTTTGTACATGCTAAATGTGGGACTCAAAGGTCATCACAACAACTGTATTTAAGAGGAATGCCATCATGTTAACACATGAAGTTCAATTAACTTGTCATTGAGCACTACAAAAAAATGAGTTGTGTGGCTCTGGAGGAAGGTTTTCAAATGGCAGACGCTATTCAGTTGCATTATGGGAAATGTAGGATCCAGCCTTTTCGGGGCATGACCTAGACTGGGGCCTAAAAGTCATATCTTGGCCCCTGCTGCTTCCATTTTGACTTTTTTTTTATTAAATCCTCCAAATTTATGCATTTAAGTGCAGCGCTAAATCGCTCAATAAATGAGGAAACTGTGCTTAGACGGACTAAAATATCCACCCATCTGTGATCTGTGATCGTTACCCTATTCGATCCTAGCTGGCATTGGGGGAAGGCAGGGTACACCTTGGACAGGTCGCCAGGCTATGACAGGGCTAACAGAGACAGTAGAGACAGACAACCATTCCATTCACACCTATAGACAATATAAAGTCATCAATTGACTTTGGACATGCAGCTGAGACCCCCTTCACTGATGTTTCCCTCTTTTAATCCCTGAACATCTCGAGGTAGTAGAGCAGCGGCAGGGTGAGTGCCTCCACGGTTTTGACTATCTTGTGCAGGACCCAGTCGTCGTGCCATCAGTAGTGGCCCTGTGTCAATGCTGCCATGCAGCCAAAAATAATCTACAACATGCTCTAGTTCTGGAAGTTGCAGTGTTGGCAGGTATTCTCTGAGCTGTACCCAAGGTGCAGGTTCCAGGGACTGGTAAGGGTAGTGTACGTGGCCCTGATAAGAAAGTTCGGCCTCGCTTGGAGTGTCTCCCACATATACGCTCAAATCACTGCTCTGATAATCACAACCTCCCATGTTGTCCATCTCCCTTGCTGCTGATGGCACACAGCCTTGATTGTTCATCCTTTATTGTGGCTTTGGACCATATCTTGGCTGCCATTTCCACTCCAAAACCGGCCCTGCCTGGCTTCAATCCAACGATCTCTTGGTGTTCCAGTTAATTGATTGCCTGGTTTACTGTCTGCATCACATTCCACTTGCATCCTGTGCAAACTTTGGCGATGATGTTTTAGACAGACAGGTCAGGTGAGTCCCTCAACTCGAACACAAGCCTCACCTTCTCCTGTTCGTAGCCAAAGCTAATGAATTTTAGTGGAATCTTCAGGGTATTCTTCCCAAACAGTGCCGTGTTAGAAAGACATAAAGGAAGGCCAAGCCATTTACAGGTGTATTTGTTGGCTTTTGAATCCATCTTCAGAGCTGTTGTTGAGGTGATGTTGCACAACTTCAGGGGCCGCATCAGACGTTGGTATAAGGTAAAAAGAGGTAACATCAGATCTTGAATTTCCCCAGTAAGAAGCTTTGGTCAATCTTGCTTAGAATGTCCAAGAGCTGGCATGAGGCAGCAATGGACAGGTTTGCTGTGTAAAGCATTCCAAGAATTTGCACAGGTTGGTCCCAGGTTGGACCACACGGAACTGGAAATTGTCAATATCAACTAAGAGGGAGATGTTCTCGTTCCTTACTCCTTTCCGGATTGAGAGACTGCGGGTCTGATTTTATTTTCATCCTGGCCCATAGTAGCAGCTCCAAAAGCCTTTTCAGGTGTCTGGAGGTGCATGCTGGTGTCTGAGGGAGGATGGTAACATCATTGATTCAGCTATGTAGGGCCAGGAGTCATTGACCGTACTGGGATCTGACTCTTCGAACAATGTGTCTTCCACCAATTAGGATTATCTGAACTGCTGTTGTTGTGAAAAGGATGCGAGAGATCGAGCAACCCATTGCTTTACCTTTCTCCAGCTGGTGCAAACAAGTTGAGATCTCCTGAGTTGTATAGCAGACATGGAAGTTGTTAAAGTACTTTGCTACTCGTCTCTAGATGCATGATGGTACATGTAAGAAGTGGTCGGGAACAGACCAGTAGGCATTTACGAGATCCAACCAAATTACGCCAGGATCTGATTTGCTGCGCTGGGCTTTCTTGATTTTGTTCCCAGATCATGGCCGAGTGCTCCATGCAGCCAGGAAACCCTGAAACGCTTGCCTTCTAACAACTGGTGTTGATGTAGTTGTTTGCCACCACAGAGAAGAATATCTTCCCTTCCAGGTTTAGCATGGCCATACCTCTGAACTGGCTGATGTTGTGGGAGTCTTTCTCCTTCGGAATGAAGCCGGTGTCCGCTCTGCTCCACACTCATCTGATCGATTGGGATTGCCACATCCATCAGCTTCCACAAACACTTCAGGAGCCTGGGGCAGTTACCCTATAGGGTACGGAGTTTGGTCCAGGTGCAGATCCAGATCCTGCTTGGTGGTCTGCAGTGTCTCTGTCTTCTTCTCCCCGGCAGGCCTAAGGCTTACTCGAAGGGGTCCCGGAAGTAGCTGGCCCTAGCTTATACAGTAGTAATAGGACATATAGGGGTAATTTAAAGTACTTATAGACTATAACATAATGTACATTCATCTTTGTTTCCACGATGCATCTGAATAAATAAACACCCTATCACGAGAGTGAATTTTTTCAATAGAGTAAAAAATGCCTCTCATCTAAAGTTAAGTGCAGCCCTGTGCTTAGAAAGTTGGACATTTAATCAGAGGAAGGTGCTGCTTAACAATGTTGCAGTTACACAGACAGAGTCATATTCATAAAGGTCACAGCTTCAGTTAAATATTTTAATAACTCATGGAACTTGTTCTCTTACTTTTCTCACAGTTGCCGGAAACCATGCCATCCAGTGTGTTCATCACATGAAAGGTTTATTTCGAATGGCTTCTGTCTAATCAGTTTTGTCTAAATCTAAATGTTTTCATGTTCTCTTTGCACCCTAAACTTTCTTATTTGGATTAAAAATGATAAATGAGTGAAATGTAAAACATTTGAAAGTGTATGTATTAATGCATTATAACCAACAGTGATTAACAAAAAGCATGTTGCGTGGCAAATGATGTAAACTTAAGTTCTCCACAAATGTCATATTTACTCTTGCCATTTAGGTTGAATGTCAACGCTGTTTCACTGTCTTAGGCTGATACAAATCCTGCAAATGCTGATGTTCCTATCACAGCTACTCCAGATGTGTGACTAGCTAAACCTGAGAAACATTTAAAAACACGCAAAGCAGGCTAGATTACAAGTGAGAGAAATTAAGAATCTTTTTTTCATTGAAAGTGTCACACGTTACCCTAACCCTATAATTTACGTGTCACAGCCCTCACTGTTGTATGTCACAGCTGAAACACTTGTTAACAGATTATGTGGCAGATTAGTACAGCTACTCTGCATTTTAATCCAGTAATCCTGCATCAAAGGGTCATGAAGAACCTTTTTGAGCTGTAGTGAAAAGGGAGAGATGAAAGGAGAAGAATTGAGGAGGGAATTGGAAAGGATGGCCATGTTGTCTGAAATGTGACATGCAAGCGTGTGCACATAAAAACCGTCATGCACATAACATACACATACATACTTTTAACGCAGTGCTCACACACCACACTTTCTAAGAACTTGGCAAATGTTGCCGTCTCTCATCATTTGCTGCTGAGCCTCTTTTTTTTTTGACACAGACACACAATTTCAGACACACAGCCTCTTTATGTACATGTCTCCTGCCTCCCAATGCTGTTCTGAACCCTATTTCACTCTGACAGGCGTTATAGATACACATTCTAACAGAGCTAATTCCCCAAGGCAGCATCACATTTTATGACACCAGAGGCAAAAAGTTGATCTGGCTTGGATGGCTTGTGCATGTGTAAAGGCACGCATAAACACACAGACACACTCACATACTGTATGCAGCAATATTAATTCCTCTAATATTCAACTTGCAAATAATACCAAGAATATTTCCATTTAGACTTTTGGAAATTAGGTATTCTGAAAAATATTTCAAAACTTCCTTGACTTCAAATTAAAGTCCCTTCAACAAAAATGGAATGGACATAACGTGTACCTATTGTGTGGCATGAATTGAATTGGCTCCCTGCTACATTAAAGGATGCAACCTTGTTCATGAAAAGGAGACAGCAGGCTACTCAGAACATAACGTTATGTGTAAAGTGGATTTTCTTGATATTTCAATGCAACTTGGTTAGAGTTACTCAAGTCGTTTGGAACTCACCATCTCCAGACTTAGAGATAGGAAACAAAAGGCAAGATGAACCTTAATGAGGTACTGAGACTTCACAATTGAGATACCAAAATAAAATAAAATGAAATAAAGGAGGGAAGATTGTTGAATCATTTGTTCTTTTAAACTCTGTCCTTCTACAAAATTAACCCATAGGTCGTTTATTCTTAGGCGAAGACCTTTAATGGGCGACTGTGACTAAGTGGATAGCAGAGCCGTCCTTCAATCAGAGGAGCGGCGGTTCGATCCCCGGCTCCGGCTCTGCTAGTCGCATGTCGATGTGTTCTTGAACAAGACACTTAACCCCAAAATTGCTCCTGTAGCTGTGCCTACGGTGTAGAAATGTGATAGAATCTGAATTGTAAGTCGCTTTGGATAAAAGCATCTGCTAAATGACTGTAATGTAATGGCTGTAGCAATTATGACGGGAGCAAAAGAGGATGTCAGGTGACGCAGTATAAAAAACTATGAAGTCTGCATAAGGTGGGGGTAATGATGGATGGACAGGTGAAACAATCACAGGAGACCGCTGTTCGTCTCTCATGTGAAACCAAAAGTCAACATTGAGTTATTTGACTTTCATATGTAGGTTAACCTACGTAATGCACATGACGTGCATTACATTTGTAACGTAGGTTAACTTAATTTGAATAGCCTTTTAACCCAAATCCCTTTTCCAAAACATAACTAAGTAGTTTTGTTGCCTACACCAAACTGTGACTGTTTTGCATTGTTAACCACAGGTTTCAAACTGCAACCGTTACATTAAGTTAAGAGGACATGTTAATCTCTTGCCACCAGTAGGGGCGCAAATTGAAGAGAAGCTCCTGTAGGTTGTGTTAAAGTGTATGAGCAAACGACTTATGTGTTCATACCAGTTGGAAGACTTTTTTATCATATTGCTGGGTTTCAGGCTGGACAGCCTGCATGGAATCGGCTTCCAATTGCAAAAACTACACGTGTGAAAACTTGTTTGATTTACAGCACTGTAAATCATTATTACAGTGTAGCTCGCATGGCAAACAAGTCCTTGAAACAAGCCCTATGAGTGCCCGGCAATGTAAAAAGTGAGTTTATTTAGCTAGAATTTTCTTCCATTGAATAAAGTTTCCATAACAATTAAAGAACAGCTCAAATAAAGATACCATCAACAATATCCAGAGTGTGTGTTTTCACAGGTAATACTCTGACAAGTCATTCACCATGTCCAAAGTATCATTAGCCCCCAAAGAAGTATTATTCCAACACTCCTTTAGCACTAACTGTGTGCATCTCTGCATCCATTACTAACACAAAATGCGAAAAAGTACTGCATTGTGTTATATGTTGACTGTATTGGTTGCATTGCGTTTCAAATATCCTCATGATTTATTGTTCAATTTGATCATATTAAATAAAAACAAGGTTATCGGTGCCAAAACTCACACCGCACTGTTATGTGTTTTAAAGTAGCACCTGTATTTCAAATATCAATGCTGTAGAGTTATTGGCCTAATTCCTGCCATTATGTAAAGAGGGACAATTTGCTTATTTTGGCAGATACCAATCATGGTCTGAGTAGACTTGAAAAGGACACACACAGTTTTGCAAATCAGAAAGCCCCCTTACTAATGCATGCACATAGGCACATACAATCCATGTACGAGTCCACATAATCAGTAGACCCCCTTCATCTACCCCTTCTGTTGTGCTTTCCCTCTTGCTTCCCCTTTCATTTCACTTGTCCATACCTTTCTGTCTGTCCGTCCTCCTTGAAGTGCAAGGCTCTTTTGTTGATTTTCAGAGCAGCAATTTGTTCCCAGCAAGGGGCAGGGACAAGTGAAATGCTGCTTTGATGACTCTAAATGGAGATATTATCCAAATGAAAGGCAATTATTCCAAACCCACCCCATCCCTCTACCTCTATCGTTTTTCCTCCACTCAATGCTTATGCTCCTCCATCTCGGGTTACTCACTATTTGATTCTACCTGTACTCTTTTTTTCCTCCTTCCTCATAATGTTCTCCTGCCTCCATCATCTTACCTCTTTATTCCCTCTTCTTCAACCTTTCTCTTTTATCCTCCCTTCTCATTACATCCTATCTCCCCTCCCCTGCCAAAACAAATTATTTCCTTGTTCTACTATCCTTTATTCTTCTCTGTTTTCCCATTTCTGCTGCTTCTCTTTTTACTTCTCATCTTCCCTCCTCTCTTCTCAAGGGAAGCATTAACTGAACTGGTCACCCAGGCCCTTTAAGAAAGAGAACACTGATAAACGTCCTATTTCTATTTTGAGGTTAGCAACAACTGTTGACTTGTTATATACAACCTGAACATGAATGTGTTTTTGATTACTGGCTAAATTGGACAAATCATTGTCCTTAAAAAATGGCTGCCATAAAATATTACTCTGTTGGGTGTAGTGTAGGACGGGCAATGTGTCTTGTTGGTGAAGTACTTTACGCCAAATGTCTTTGTTATAGTTCAGATTCATTCCGTGACCTTTGCTGCATGAGTTGTCGCACTGCCTCCCCCTTGTCTTTGCTGTCACTCACCACTGTGTTCACTCTGATGAGGCAAAAAAGTCAGAAGCTTTACAATACACCAGACAGACACTGCTGAGTTATCTTCAGTCTGGCTTCCAGCAGCTGATAGACAGTGAATAATGGAGACTGGCGTACTGACACACACAAAAACTAACCTCCCTGTCACAACAGAGTCAGCACAGAACAAAGGGAGAATCTCGAGTTATGAGGTCACTCTGTCGCCTTTGTCTTTTCTCTCTATCATTTGCTTCTTTTAAAGCATTGCATCTCTCTATAATTTCCTACCCCTCCCTCTCTCACAAAAACATTGATAATTCCATGACACCTTTATAATAATCTTTTGTTTTCATTCCAATGTTCCAGCACACCAGATGTCTGAAGTGTGGGTGTCATGCTGTGTTCTTTCCACAGCCTCTGCCAGTCAGCAATTTTTTTGGCTGTGTTCTGTTTGGCACCAGATTGGGATGTGTTTACCTGATACCCAGCCAGGGCAGGATTTCCCAAAGGGACACCAAAAACACCTCTGTGCTGCTGTGAATCACGAAACAAAGGGGATATGAACACTGTGTCCCTATTGAGAAGCTAAACTGGACAAACATGAACGCAACACTAAATGTAAAAGTCAATGGGTACATAAACAATTTGTTTTTGGTGAGCCAATAGGCAACTATGATTTCAACTCGTTTGCTTTTGAGAAACCAAATGCACAAATAACATCTTGGCATTGGTTTGCCTTGGGAGAAAAGACGAGGAAATATAGGAGATTCCTTTAGGAAACCTCAACCTGCTGAATCTTACAAAAGCTTTGTTCAGCACCATGGACAGAGACAAACCAACTGCCATGCAGAGACTGCATTACATGGACTACACCTAGCTACTAAGCCAGACAAATCAATAAATATTGTTTCTTGTAAACATGACACATTTGAAAAAGACTTTATAGGTCAAACAGTATATGGTGCATGAAAATATGATACGCTCTCCAAGCCTTTCAAACAATATTTTCTGATGCCTGGTCTTGTTTTCCGAGCTGTCTGTCTGTTAATTTAATCTTTGCTCAATGTCACCGAAGGGGACCAATAATGCAACATGTTTTCTATACCCGTAATATGACATGCCACACAATCTGATGCTCGGGGGATTTTGAGGGTGACATTACAGGTTTCAAATGCAGACAAAGACGAACGCACACACATTCCTGATCCCTCTCTTGATGCAAAATGCCAGCTCCCCTGAACCACAGACAGAATTCTCCATGCTCCTTTGGGCTTCAGCTGTCAAGACTCCTGCCAGAGTAGCAAACAGGCAACATCTATCATGAGCCAGAGATGACGTAATGGTGGTTCGTACCGCAGTAGGCGTTATAACAAGGTCAGCAGCAGTCTGCAGAAAATCCATTTTACTGTAATATTTTGTTTTCAAAAAGAGAAGAAAAACTCTCAACTCCTTCTCACAATGTATAAATATGTATATATCTACAATGTATATACTATTCATGGGAAACATCTGAAGGGACCCAGAGCAACAAAACATCTTAATATTTAGAGGTAAAAAGAGTTTCTGTAGGACATTGTAACACTGAAATATCTCAAGCCCAGAAGATGACGTAATGTGTTTCTTGTAATAGTAGTTAATGTCATCATGCAAGACCTACTTTCAATATTTCTTGCTCTACTTTTTTGCAGAGCAACAGCGCCACTATGTGGGCATTTAATGTTGCAGCAGGTTACATAAGATTTAAAAAGCCATGCATTACATCATCTGGATATCATATTACCTTGTATTACTGTATACAAGCCCTGTTTGTGCACATGTTTATGGAAATGATGTGTGGGAGAAGACATAGAGATTTTAAAAGGCAGCTCTTATGGTCTGTGACATTCTTGTGAGAAGTGTCTTAAGCCAGGCACTCATCTTCTTGATTGCACAAGCACATGCAACCACACATGTAAGCATACATCCCCGCAAGTATTCACTTCATCAGGGATTGAGAAACAGAAACACACAGATACACACAAACTGTCTTCCGCTTTTGACGTGCAGGGTGGAACTTTTATTTCCTCCCTCTGGTCAGTGAGAGTTATTACACAAACACTATCAACGTGTGCTTGTGACTAATGCCTACAGGTGAGCTTGCCGCGCCGCCCCCCCCCCCCCCAGGAGCGCAGAGCCAAAGCCACTTCCACCACACTGCATTGGTATTCCTTTTCATACCGTTCGATTTGTTTCTGCATTACCATTATCAGAGATGCCGAGGGTCATGCTTTGTCCACTCCTCTTCTTCCTGAGGGACATGAGTCTGGCCTGAGAGATCTCTCTGACGATGGAGGACAGGTGACCCTTGCTGCCATTGTGGCTTGGAGGAGAGGCCTTAGAGTTTCCATCACCACTATCACTGCATCTGACCATAGACTTACTCTGGAGGAAATACAAGTCGAGTTCAATTGATGAGAAACTTGTGGAAAACATGACCAACAATAAACTCAAATTTAAATCTGTGCTAATTGTCTCTATGCAAGCTGGTTTATATGAACAACGTCAAGTATGCCAGCTATGGAAATGTTGAATTTCTGATTTCCAATTTGAAACTAAACAAAATAATCAAAATAAATGATGTCAAAGGCACGTGTAATCCTTACATTTCCATTTTGCTTGGAGAATCTGTAGATAGGTGGTAGCGAGTAAGCTTTCATTCTGTGAACAAAACAATTTTGTATTAACATACAGTAAATAGATGATAGAGAGTGTTTGCCATTAATGAACAAAGGAATCTGAAATGAAATGTGAATGTGAAACTACAATAGAACTAAACTTCATCTGAAAATGAAAAGTTTGAGGTTGAAACACTTTACTGGGTGGTATTTGATTAAAAAGTAAAGTTCCAATTCAACAAATACCTAAATTATGAATAGATACATAAATAAAGTGTGTTTAAGATACTGTAGCTTTGTGTGGACGCATGTGATATGGTAAGTATACATTCTCTTTCTGATGATCTTTGTTCCTTTCTAAAGATTATTCAAACATTACAGAAGAAAGACTACACTTTTATTTACATGTAGCAAGTTATACATCCTTAAAAGTATATTTGGAGCTACAGGATGTGGGGTTTAGGAAACTGGAAAGCAGATATTAACCCTGGAGGAGTAATTAATTGCCACACTGGAACACAGAGAGATACAATCTGATCGCTCTTAGAACCTTAGTGACCTTAGTTACCTTGCTCAATATAAGGTAATTGTTTACAGAGTTTTTAAGGAAATTCAAAGATATTCTGAAAGTGAGTTTAGAGGAACAGTGTGTGGTATTTAGGGGGATCTATTGGCAGAAATTTAAGATATTAATAAATATGTTTTCTTTAGTGTATAATCACCTGAGAATAAGAATTGTTGGGAGCCGTTTATATCTACATATGGAGCTGGTCCTCTTCACAAAGCAGACCACCGTGTTTCTACATATGCCCAGAACGGACCAACCAAACACTGGCTCCATATTACCATTCGTGTTTTCGCTGTTGTTGTTCTCCTAAACGCTTGGCACACTGGAGAATTTTCAGTTGGTGGCAATCTGCAACCTCACCGTTAGATGCCATCAAATCCTACACACTGCACCTTCAAGTTTTTCTTTTAATATATAGGTTTGAGAAGGAAAATAACCACATTAAATTGAAAATGTTCTGATACTGGATTACTTACCCATTGACTCTCCTTGTCCCTCTGGGTTTTGTAAAAAGAAGATCACTGTAGGGCAGCTTCTTAAACCTTTCTCTTCCCACAGCAACATACAGCTGACTGCACTCCAGTTGATTCCCATCAGTCACCGGGTGGCCTTCATAGGTGTAGAGACTGGGAAACAGAAACAACGTCAAAAGCCCCACAGTGTCCATCATGTGTTTCTACCAGTTTGTAAAAACAAGACGCACTAAAGTAAAGTAAAGAAAATCCTCCTTTAATCATCATATGGTCATTTATTAATACATTATTATTAATATGCAAATGTCCGCAGCAAAGTGCTAGAAAATCTTCTGAGATAATATGATATAATATGATTATTTTGGAAAAGGTAAAATATGCAGTTTTCCTATGAAAAGAAAAATGCTTTAGAATGTAATGCAGCTCCCTCTCCTCATTCGCACACTAGCTCGCTTGAACACCACTGTGCTGCCTCTCTCTCTGGCTCTGAGCCACGAAGGAGGAGCCAACTTTCAATATTGTTTGTTTACAATCAGCAACTGACAATGCTGCATAGAGTACCTTTAGCAAAACAGAAATGATACCATGATGTAGGGGGAAAAATACAGTCCATATAAAACGTGTGAGCATATTTGTGGGCCTACCTTCGGACACCCCCGAGGACTCTCAAACCCATCTTCTCTGTGATCATCTCTAGTATTCTTTCAAACTGGCTGAGCATCCTCTGGTGGATCAACACCCTCATGGCCGGGTTTAAGACATCGCCATTTGCTACCACACTAAGTAGAGAAAATATACATGGCTGAAGCAAATACACACTGATACTGACACAGACTAGTTTCCTTTGTCAAGTATATCCCTGTGAGTATATGTAAACAGGCAAAATCAGGGTTTCATATATATACTGTATAAACAATCTGAAAACATTGAAGGCAAAATAAAAACAGTGTGAAACGGTTAAGTTGGGGAAATTTTACTTACAAAATTGTACACGGCTCCTTGATGGGTTTCAGAAATCGAGCTGACACAATGATTCGATTCGGTGGCAGTGGTTTGGCCTGGAAAGGGTGAAATATGTCAAACATTCAGCTGCTCAGAGATCATTTAATATTTTGTGGCACAGGTATGGGGGCAATGAGACTAAAAGAGAAAAGAACCAAGATCGTGTAACTTCAAAAGCTTCCCCCTGACAGCAAAAAAAGAAAGAGCATTGTACACACTAAAAATAATCTGCCTCTTGTCTCTGTGACGGCAGAAGAATGAGCCTTCTGAAATCCTTTAAGGTTGTGAGATTGCAAAGAGTGAGCACTGCAGGTCCTGTCCCATAACACCCGGCAACCCACTGTGACACTAAGATTTGGATCCTCTGAGAGGGAGAGAGAGATAAGGAAGAAGGTATATTGAAAGTCTTCTGGGGACCTGTAGGAGCACCCTGGCAACAGAGGTGTGAAGGCCAGAAGTAGTAATATACTTCATTAAAAAAAAAAAAAGGTGTGGGACACATTCAGAGGTATACCAGTAACAGGGCATAAGGTCACGACAATGATTTGTATAAGCACATGATCTTTAAATGTAGAGCAGGAAGGAAATGTCACCTCAGCTCATTTTAGTGTACATGTACAAATTATGTTTGGCCAAAAGCTTGTTGTACTGTTAGTGCTAAGCAGTAACCTGTGACAGGAAACCCAGACAGAGGAAATACCACACCCACTCGATTCCATCTACAGAGTGCAGCTAAGTTAATACGCAAAGTTAGTGCTAATTTAAGATGAAAGAAATTTGTGAATAACCAGGACTTGACTGGAGGTGGATATCACTATGATTCTCCTCTCACTTGAACACTCCAGCAATCTACCAGTATCACTGTTTACTGCAACCAGCAGGCTTGAGCACTGCTTGAAGTGGGTCCTCTCAAGGCCACCTAATCAAACATAGAGCAATAAAGAGGGACATTTCAAGGTAAAAGGGAATGTAAGAACAATAGAAGATCTTGTATGTGCAATATAAAAGGAAGGATTTCTTCATAACAGGGACTATTGTCACAAGCTGGGGTCATAATGAGCCACATACAGAATGGCACATCTGAAGCAGTGACCTTCTTATAATGCTTCAAAATCAATAAGGACAAAGAAGCAAACTTGCCAACCATCCAGCCGGCTAAGAGTTCTCATCATTAATCGACACAATCAGGCAGGTAAAGTGGGGTAGCGGGGGCGGGCAGGGTCCTCGTCAACGAACTTGGCTCTTTTTATGCTCGCCACGTAATCTCAACAGCAACAATAAACCCTTGAGGATATCTGTGATTAATGAGCTGATAGAGCTGAAAAACAAAGCTTATTTAAATTGAAATAGGCGGTGAAAAGACAAAATCTAGAACAGTTCCCAATCAGTTCCTGATTCTATTTGTTTGATTACCTTGTACAGTAGAGAGAGGCAGGCCAGCATTAGCTGTGTGTGGTCAAAGAAAAAAACGGGCAGCACATTTGTAGTATCCTAGAGAAAAACCTTGTGTTTCAACGACTGATTAAAATCAGCATCTATTTATTTGTTGTTTAATTAGACATTATGCTATTTTATTATTATGGGGGAGAAAAAAAATACAAATTTGGAAGAAGACCTGCAGTTGACTTTCAAAATAGAAACAATACACCCTTGAAGCAGGTTTTGAGCTGCTCTTGTTCTGGCTGAGACTTCATAGCTGGTGATTAAAGATGCATTGAAAGGAGGGATGATTATGATCCATAAATCAATAATGCATGGCCATTGAGACAACGACAAAGTGATTATTCACAGTGAAGAATAGAGAGGAATGCTAAACAATAACACCTTGCTGAAATGATCTTTCTAAAACCGTTACACTGTGACAAATCCTCATGTATCTTGCATTTAGTGGCAGTTTCATTTCAAAAAGTTGGATTATGTAAGGATACAGTAACTAAACCCTGTCTTGAAAAACATAGCCATTGAAGGGTTTCATTAATCTCCAAACAAAAAATAAAGGAATAAATAATAATGGAATAAAGAAACAACAATTTAGAAAATGTGTCTATGATTAAAGGTATTCATTCACATGTGGCTAAACGTTAACTGAGTTTACACAGCTGGATATTTTTGTGTTTTTGTGTCTGGCAAAGACTTAGTACAGATACTGGGATACTGGCTCACTGTTTACATGTTGTCCAATCCACAGCGATTGAGTGAGTTAGCAAGTGACTGACAGACTCGGTCAAATGATGCTTCAAGATCTTCTTACTGCTAACACTAAAGGAGGTAGAGTGGAACCTGAGGATCTTCTCTGGCAAGTGCATGTAGGGACTTACTGCACCTCAAGACTCTCTGAGTGATTGACAAGAAAACGTAAATTATGTAAACAGGTTCCATTTCTGCAGATTGTGTTTGTATGATGCCAAAGAACATACAGACACAGAAAGTACTTTTCTCGGGCTACACTTCACTCTTATGACACTTAAACATTTAACTAGGAACCGTTCCTAAATGATCTGGATGAATTCATCTGTATAAAACTGGGGCCAAGTTAAGCAAATACACACATGCTAACACACTGCAATTTGCTACAGCTACTTCACTACTTCACTTAATACAGTTTACTACATTACTTACCTTTCTTGACTGACTTTCTGATAAAATGAAAGAAGGCATGCTTGATTTAGCAACACTGTTGCCTTACCTGCATTGGAAGAGTCTGCATCATCTTCTTCCTTCTTGAACCAATCTGTAGGTAACTACAGACAAAACATAAAGGGAAATGTGTCTCAATTAAACATACACAGCTATCTGATTTTCGACAGAGGTAGTCTGTAACTCACAAATTAAGATTGTTTTTAAATATGATATCAATCAGGGATGTACAAACACATTAACTGTAAGGAAACAGTTAGTTGGTGAATCATTTGTGAATTCATCATCTCTTGAGATCTGATTTTCCATACAATCCCTCTGGGTATTGAAGCAACACCATGGTATGCAGTGAGAGGAACGACAGGATGGTGACTAAGTGCACTGTATATCCAGTTCAGCAGCAGATAATGCATACAAAAACCCACAACTTTCCCTGACATGGTGACACAGTGACAGTACACACACGTCTTGGCTTCAGAATATCTTCCCACTTAGCTTCTTCACCACTGCCTTCTACAAATAACTTGCTGCACAAATCTCATTATCTGCAGTATAAGTCTACTTATTTTTAGGCCAGAGCAGAGCACACTTCTCTGGAGTGTTGATCTCATCTGCTCCATGCTGTGACTCAGCACTGGGCCACTGAGTCGTGGTCTTAAAGTTAGTCTTTGGACACCTGCAGTTGTATGTATGCAAAACAACAGTATTTATGCATGTGTATTATTTAGGATTAGACACTGTGAGAAACTCATTTGAAAAATAGTTAAGCCAAACGTTAGTTAGTCTTACTCAAGTCTTTTGAATCGCTCCCTCCCAGCAGCGACGTACTGCTCCCCGCTCTGCAGGCTCTCCAAGCAGTCCACTTTGTGACCTCCTCTCGGTGTGTAGATGTTTCTCACCGCTCCAAACGGGGCTTGTATGTCGCCGGTCACCTCTCTCAGCAAAGTGTCGAAGTTGGCCACCCTCTTTTGGTTGATCACAATCCGGCGAGCGTCGTAGTAAGGGTCGCCGTTTCGGTACATGAAAACGTTCTTCACGACCGGCTGCGACAGAAAGTTCGGCTTCTCCGAGCTCATCGTTGTGCGTAAAAAGTAGGCTGGCGCGCGACGAAGAGAGAGATCTTTGTTATAATAAACAGGTTGATCCCAATTGCGAGACAAAAGCTCATAGGCCATTATAAGTACATTAGAGCTGCTCCATCCTGGCCAAATGTTTAGAGTTGATTAGGGCTGAAGCGGCACGCAGATCTTCGAAGACGACAGCAGTTGGGACACAGATGAAGCGTTCAGGGGCAAAAGGCTAATCAATAGAAGGTAACTGAATATAATTAAACAAATATGAGCACATGCATTAAACTATTGATGTGTCCTGGTGTTATAAATGTAAACTATCCACACATTTTAGCAGAAGCGCAATCCACTACGGAGGAACAGGTGCAGAGTTATCCGCTTCGTGTGTGCACCGCAATACGCATCAGGCGATGGTAAAAGTCAAACGGGACTCTGTGGTTTCCCCACGATGTAGGCTGGGTATCATTGGAGCTCATCTGTTGACATGTATCTATGGGAACACGCCGCTGTTCTCTCACCGATTAACCAGGGACATCACAGAGCCGTAATCAACAGGTAGTCAATCATGAGAAAAAATATGATTCTTTATTAAAATGCACACCATCAGTGTGTAGAAAACATAATGAAAGATGCGAAGAGCTCTGTGAGAAAATGTATTTAATTATTTTGCATGACTAAGACGCTGTAAAACTCTCCAACAGCCAAGTGCGTAAGTTAATTGGGCACCAAGAGACCAATTGAAAACCCAGCTGTGACATCCCGAAAGTGGGAGAAAAAAACATGTTTGTCCTGTGTACCATAATTGTGTTGCGTAACAACAGGGACATCTGAACTCGATGTCCTTTTTCCACATTATGGCACGTTTCCTATCGCAGCAATTTAAAGTCAAATGTATTCATTATATAAAGGTGTGGATTATTTGTTGTTTAAATCCAATTTCCTTAGTGTAATTGCAGAATAATATTTCAGATATTTAATTAGTTGTGGCAAATATACCACAGCCTACAGAATGTCTGTTAAGTTGTGTTAGCTGCTGGTGGGATGATTAGCTCTTTAAATCACCAAAACCTCTTCTTACTTCTTTCACTCCCACTTTCATCAGCATGCAGCAATCAGCGAAATTATTACTGTTCCACATGTTAGGTGAGGTCAGTCCGTAGATACAGAAATAAAATATATAATGTATAGGATAATGTACAGTCATTTTCTGGCTGGTTGTAACCTAACCGCTCTGCCAGCAGCTGCACCACTTATTTACTGTGGTTCAACTGTAAACGTCACAGTTGCGATTCTCTCCTGAGGCCACATGATGATGCTATTTCATATATTTAGATTTAGATAATTGTTCAGCAGGGGAGTGGTGCAGATACATTGTTTCTTGAGAACATGTTAAAAATGTTGCTCAAATATTAGAAAATATACAACAGCAAACTGGCACCTATTAAACAGAAGTTGCCGTCATTTTTAGAGGGATGCACTATAAATACATGCATCTAAAAGAAGTTAATAGAGAGAATGCCACCAGAATTAAGTTAAGGATATCATTTCTATCTTTTTTTGTTCTTTTTAAACAGAGTGACAGAAACATGGGGATGCAGAGTTTTACATGAAATTCTGAAACTCTTGTGGGTTCAAGATTGATTACTCATGTGGGGCTACAATTATGGAAATATAATTTTCTCATGAAAACCTAAGGGACGATTTTAAGATTGCTTTAAATGTGTAATGAGTTACTGTATCCTTTTAAATAATTAGATTAAATTAAATGCTTTGTTGTATTTTCTGGGTTGTTTTTTTTACTGTATTTTAGTGCTTAGTAAGTTTTAAAGTGGCAAACTTTATGTTTTGCATGAGCTTTTCAACATCCCGCAGTCAAAAAGATATGAAGGAAATGTGTTAGAACTTATTTACAGTTCATTAATTGATTTAATTTTGAATTACTCAGTGGCTTGACAAACATTCTCTATCCATGGCTTCTTTGGCAAAGTTAAGCCAACGATGTGTTCTCTTTGTGGACTCTGGGCTGTTGAATGAACTGGCTGACTCTTACATTATGGTATGTGATGTTGACTGCAAAAATATTCTAAGGAGTGTAGTGCAGGTGTTTTGTCTGTAGAGGGCAGTGTATAACAAAAAAACAAAACAAGGTTCACACTGGGTCAACACACACAGCTCTGTACTTCTATATTTGTGAGGAAACGCTTTGACATAATCCATTCTCTAGCTCCGTGCTATAACCTTAACCATCTCAACTAAATGCCTAACTCCAACATGTAGCCTAACTTAACCTAAACCTACAATTTCACACACTTTCAGTGACAATTCCAAATTGAGCAACACTCAGATCAAATGCAGTTTCTTGTCCTGTCTCTTTCTCCAAATGGCATGCGCTCAAGCTAACAGTACCTCGTGAGTAAGTAAGTTTCAAGATGTCACAAAGTGCTTCACAATTAAAGACAGCATAACAAATACAAGACATGAAATGCAGACATAGAGCAACATGCTAAAACCAGAACAATTATATAATTAAATGAGAAACTAAAATCAAGTCTGAACAAGTGGGTCTTGAGCTACTTTTTAAAGGGGTCCTCAGTGTTCACAGATCTGAAGTCCAATAGGGGAGAGTTCCAATGTTAAGGTTTAGCTGCAACCTCACAGTCTGTTATTGTCTTGAGTCTGGGGCGAGTTACAAAATGATGAGGTGGAAAAGTCGGTGTATTGACAAAAGCAAAATGTGAGAAAGTGCAATGGCAACAGACTTGGCCTACAGTGTCTTTTCAAAATAAACTTCCGATATAGCTTTACTTAGTTTTTAGGTTTACTTACGAAACAAAACTTGGTTATAGGTTTCGGCAACACAAGTAGTTGGATAAGCTTAGGAAAAGATTGTGGTTCAGGTGTTTGTTACGTAAAATAACTACATGCGTTACGTAAATGGCGTAAGTAGGCAACGTATAAAAGTGGTAAATAAGTCAACATGAAGACGTTATTCGTGCAAAATGTGTTCCATACACGAAACAGCGTTCTCCTGGGTGAAAGTCCTGTGTTTGTTTGAGCCGTCCATCCTCCCCTCCCTTCCGCCATACAAGGACTTCCTCGCTCTTTCTATACGTCAGTTGCTCTGACAGTCTAATACTGACGTGGTTTACATGACGGGTTTACATGGGAGTTAGTTGAAAGTATCGAGTATAGAACTTGATGTCTTAAGGTGTAAAAAATCTACATTTTGATGCATCATTTATTTTCTAAGATGTTATTTGTGAGAATTGCCTTTCATACCGTTGCATCTCACACAGAAGCTAAAGGGTGACCCGGTGCATTGGAATCAGACACCAAGGGGTACTGACCAAGCGTTTGTAATTGAGGAGATGGGAGTGAGAACGGGTTGACATGAAAAAAACATGAATGTCATAATTACATCACGTTTTCTACATTTTGTTCCCACCATCTGGGGTTTGACTGTTGCTCTTTTAATTATGTCATCTCATTGCGCCCTCTTCTTCCGCAATAGTAAAATGGCACCTGACTTCAGAATTAGCGCTATCTACTGCTTATAATGGTGAACTAACTATAACATATTTGCATGGAAATGCAAAAGAATTTGCATTTTCTTTTACCACTTTTCAGAAAATTCTGTTAAAACTTGTGCTACATTTAGATGGAAACCTGGCATATGTTAAGACAAACCCCAAATCATACAGTGCCGTGCACCACCTGTCCTTGTGTATACCCTTTCAGTTGCAACGTTTGAGGCAAGACATGAAATTATACATAATTGGTGTTGTTTACTGGTTGTGATAATGGCACCTTTTAAACCCGATCCTTGCATGGCCAAAATTGCTTTGCGATTGTCCTAACCTGACATCGTTTGGAAAACCACAGAGCATTTTACGGAGCCCTTATTCAGTGACAACAAATGGAGGAAAGGAGGTATTAAAAAACATTCACATTTAGATTCATTAAGGACCCCCTTCCATGTGATATAAGATGTAAAAAGAATGATTGATAGTTAACAGTATGGCTGACATTAACTGGTTTACTGTTACACGTTCTAATTGGAGAGAGAGCGAAATGTATACATTTAATCAGCTCTCTATGTTACAACAGTATTTGTCCTCTATGAATGTATATCAAAGCTAAAGTGCCATATTAAGATCATCTGATCTCTTCTATGAAAGCTGTATGGGCCAACATTGGAGGCTTGCTGAGTGGGTAATTATTGTGGATTGCAGAGAACAATTGCAAAGTGAATATTTACATTTAAAAACCCTCTCAATTACAGGGAGACAAATAGAATGGAAAAAAAAATGATTTGTTGCAGTAATAAATTCATTCTTCCCAGCTGCAGTTTAGACAAACGGTGCACGGGGATTTTGTGCTTGGTCAGGAGTGAAATAGGGTGAAATGACAAAGATAGGGGCATTGTATCCACAACTCATTTATTTCTGTATTTTCCTCTTTTAAGAGTAGATACAATAACCTATAATAAGTAACTGCTGAGTAAGACCATAATTATAGGACAATAAACCAACATGCACAACAGGAGGTTAGACTGTCCTCCCTTAAATAAATAAGACTGGTTCCTTTTGCAAAAAGCCAATAGTGTATAACCATTGCTGAACACGTCTAACTCTACAATGATGGCAAGGCCACATGCTGATTTGTAAAGATGTCAATACATCCTAAAGCTTTTTAGATAGTAATCATCTCCAAATTGTGTCTGCTGTGGATATGCAGTCCTCTGTCTGTGCGGATCGTCCCTGAGACAGTGCGTCTTGACTCCTTGGTTACTAGTGAACACTGTTGATTCAAGGTCATGCTGACCAATCTTGAGAAAGCTCAACACCATTGTAGGTACTCTTCACTACAATAGGGCTGTCCTATATATATATATATATATATATATATATATATATATATACACACACATATATACACATTAGATGGAAGCCATGACCAATGTCTCATTTTGGAATATTGAACACAATATTATGATGGTGCTCTTTATTTATTCTTCACAGTGTGTTAAACAACATTAAAGGGCCAGTGTGCAGCATTCCGGGGGCTCTTCAAGCAGAAATGAAATATGATATTCATAACTATGTTTCCATCAGTGTATATTTGCTTGAAACCAAGAATCGTGTTTTCATTAACTTACAGTGAGCCCTTCCTATCTACATAGGGAGCAGGTCCACTTCCAGGAGTCTGCCCTGTTGCTACAGTAGCCCAGAACAGAAATACCAAACACTGGCTCTAGCTAGAGCCTACTGTGTTTTTATGTTACATTAAGGTCACTGTAGTTCGCCAACATGCTAGTGAAACTGTGGTAACGTCAGCCGCCTTCTGACTTCCGTTGCTCCAAAAGTAGTGTTATTTTGATAAGGATGGCCTATAAACAAGGCAAACAGGGTCACCATGGCTTACGTTACTGCAGTCTTGGAAAGGGACTAGTGAGCGGAGGGGTATTCAGACTTTGTTATTTCTACAGCTTCTGAAGACAACCTACTGAACAGCATGCATTATATCGGATACTTGTGAGTTGTGCACGTACATTGGTAGAATAATGTGTAATATTCAGTGAATGGGGGAAAAGGCTTGTGTAAGAATGTGTATGAATGTATGAATTGTGATCATGAAAAATGTTAAACGATTTTTAACTAACAAATCTCAGATTTATCTCTATTTGAGAATCAAGCTTTACATAATTGTCAAAATGTTAGAATGGTGATGAAATGTAGAGAACACACAAGTGGTCATTTGGATGCAGTTTTATATGTGTCCCTGCCTGACCTCATATAAAACCATTGCAGTGCTACAGAGCAAAGTGTAACAAGTGGCACATATATTGTAATTTAATCCTAAAATGAATCAAAGAAAAGGGCGAAGCAGAGAGGGATGTTTTAAATGAAATAAGTTCATTAATTATACTTTATTTGACAGTACAAAACAAAAGTCATACAGTCAGAAACACCACAAGGCACAGTACAGCAGCACATGCATATCATTTAATTAACCCTTCAGTGTATTACATGTACCACAAATGTAAAACAAGTCATTACTGACCAGTTCAAAAAATGTTTTATGGTCAATGGTTAAGAAAGAGTTTATAAGAAGAGAGTTCATGTGGATTTTCCACGTGATTATCATTACGATCCTTAAGGCTAACATGTATCAACTTCACAGTAACAAAGCAATAATCCATGTATAGAAATACACATAGATACATATATATGGATTTATGTGTATATATGGTCTTGTTATATATCATACAGTACAATACGAACAAGCCCCTCTACATTACATTTACTTACACAAATATAGAACTTAAAATACTTCATATATTACACTACACTCTATTAATTTGCAGTTCAATAAAAAGCAGCTTTTTAAACAGTATTGAAACACTTAAGATTCTGTAAACGGTATAATTAAAGCGTCATGCTTTCTGGATTTGTGACAGTGATACTTTTCACCACCTAAAACACTGTGGGGATAATAATACGCAACTAATGTTCAATTAAACTAAAATTAAATGTGCATTTGCACCAACTTATTGATAAGGGGATGGGACATTGACCTGGTACGATAAAGTTAACAATCAAGTGGTCTATTGATTGAAAGGAAAAACATTGTTTTAGTCTTTGGTTAATTAAATCAGCAGTGCGGCTGATGATGTTTTTATCAACGTGTCACTAATTATTTTTTTGGAAGTTGTGTGCTTGTTCGCTTAATAGGCTGATAGGACGTTGGGACAGCTGTTTGAACCTATTGAAGTCTGATTATAGACAGGCTTTGTTTCATTTATGTTTTTAGAATACATGTGATGGTTCATCCAGCATGAACAAAAGCAGGGACGCGGTAAGAGAAAGTGACTTTTATTTTCAGACAATCAATACAATTGATTTGTTACTGACGAGTCCTTTTTGTTTGTGAAGAAATGAGAGCCACTCAGTGAGAAAGCTCAGGTAATGTTTATTCTGTCATAGTGTTTAGGTAAATCCGATTACGTTATTTTGGTCTATTGATGTAGCAACTGGTATTTATTGTACATTGTTTTGATGCAAACACAAGTAGGTGTCTTTTTTTTCAAAGTCTGTAGGAATTATGTATATTATAACAGTCTTTAATGAGAGCAAGTACATAAATAAATATAATAAACAAGACATGGACTGGGATTCAGACAAACCTGTGCCTGTAGCATTCATGTCTGACTGATAAATAAAAGTGTATTATTTGTATGTATATTGTTTTGATCCAGAATGAAAATTGAATAAAAATGTAATAAAAAAATGTCAGATACTGCTTGATAATAATAAACTGAGAAAATAAAGGAAAAATCTAAATGTTCTTTATTTGCAAAAACAATCCAATAAATTCTTCCAGATGTTGTGTGCATCTCTGCGACATCTTCACCCATGACCATGAAAATAATATTTACTATTTTCTAATTGTAATGAAAGAAAAAACATTGCAATTCCATTCAGGAAGAGTTTTGTATTATGGAAGAAGCAGTGTAAACACCACGTTACGTGTTTGACTGAATCCCATTCACCAGCGTGAACTCAATGGTGGAGAGGGTCAATGCACAGTTCCACACATCCACTTTTGAAATTAAAACACACTACAATGTCTATGGTTTCTTTTTTGTCTGAACTTTTAGACCGCTCCCACCCCCGCAACCACCATCGCGATCAATTTAAATGACCATTTCTTTTTTCATCTTAGTTCTTCAGACCTTTGCTGTGCATTCATTCATCCACCCAATGTACATTTTCTCATCATCTCTCTCTCTTTCTTTCTTTCTCTCTTTACTGTTCAGACCACCAACCAGTGATTCAGCTGTGGGGAAAATGAAACATGCCCATGAAATAAAACACTGCATTATTCTACTGCTTAATTGAAATGGGCTAAAAATCTGTAATATCATAAATATGAATATTGATCCAAAAGCTGCAGAGGTTTCTGCCAACAACACCAATAAACAATTCTGAGGATACAATAAAAATTAAGTCAGCACTTACTGTAAACCGCCGAACCTCCCCGTTATCTACCAAATGGTGCTCCGTCTCTGGGGTGATGGCATAAGCCAGTCTCTGTTTCAGGAGAAAGGGAGAGGTGAAATTGACATCGTAGAAAGTTAGACATTTTAAAAGAATACTTGATCTTTAATGAAACGTCTCTGGCAAGACAAATCCTACTTAATCCTCACTCATTTCCCCTTAGTCCATTTTTGGAGGAGTCATAGTTCCGACTTACATCGCAAAACTTTCCAGGCAGTGTGCAGAGTTTGTAGATGGCGTAGAGAGGCACCGTGGACATTGAGGAAATGGCCAGACACCACCCCACCATGTTAGCCCATGGAGGAAAGGTGTAGGTGCCGTAGTTCGGAGGGTTAAACGTGGCAAAGCTCACAACCACCATAAACTATGGAAGAAAATGATTTAAATGCAAAAGACCTGAGGAAGCATCAGTTCAAAAATATTCGCTGTTAATTGTATGTCCTTTTAAATTTTGTAATTCCAATGTGCAGCGCAGTCTGTGCATGGACTCACCAGGAGGAAGCAGGGGCTGACAAACTTCCAGCACAGCCTCCAGTACCTGCCTGGTCGCTGGCCAATCATCTCTTCAATGTCGTCACTGAATCGGTCCACTCCTGAAACATGGAAATACTTTGCTATAATTGAATAACATGTATTGAAAATATTATTAAGACAGTAGGTGACTAAAGTCACTCTGCAGAACCATTTGTAATAAGCCACTGCAACATCTTTTCCTCATCACGACTTTCTTTTTCTTCTAAACCTGGCTGTACATTGGGTTTTTTTTCAGCCTGGAAGGCATCTCTCACTGAAGAGGAATATATCCAGACTGACGCCCAGGTAGTCAGCACAGCTTAGTGTATTTATGTAGTGGACAGCAGAACGAAAGACCACAATGGCCAAGGGTCGAGGGTTCCTCTTAACCGTTATGAAGATGGGAAAAAAAAGACCCACTGAAGCCTTAGGCTTGATTTATCTGACTTGTCAAGGTCAGGACCCACCAAAGTAGGGCAATATGCTGACCCCACCGCCTGGGGCCTGGTTAGTATTTAGCCCTTTATGGATCCCTCCACAGTCCAGGTTCAGTAGACATGAGACAAGAAACGCAATACGGAAGTTCACGTAAACCATTTCCCCTGACCTTTAAATTGTTTTTATAATATTTTGTGCCTGCTGGAGTCCCCAGATGTGGTTTACACAAAACAAAAGTCAGTTTTTAGCTGGTGGTGCTGTAGATAAAATTGCATGTTAAGGTGAATGTCTGCCATAAAGAAGGTGGTCTTTAGCTAATAATTTACACATAAAACAGGAAAAAGGAGGAAACCCCAAATGGCTGATTCATCATATACGGGGTTGAATCTTTTGAGGCCGTAGCATGTAGAGGATATTTATTATTACACAACTTAAGTATTTCTTATGTGTTGTGCTGATAGAGTGCCTGATAGACATGTCATTCACTCTAAGAAAACTCTTTTATCTCATGCAGAGATGAACAGTCATTTAGAGGGATTTTGTGTGTTGGATGAGTGATACATATAAAACATAGAGCATTGTTGAGATGATCGCAAAATTGGATAAAATCGAGTGTCAATAGAATTTAGACATTGAGTTTGAGGTCACCCCCACTTGCCACCCACCACACTCTACAACCTAGCTATTAGACAGCTGACTCCCATGACAGATGGGAATTGCCTGTTCCCCAGCTGCAATTTTCTTTATGTGGTGTAGTCGCTCACTGCTGAGTGAACACAGAGGTAGCATTGGCAGGGTTCAAAACACTGGCCATTTAACTTCACTGAGCTCTTATGAGCAGCACAGCTACAGAATATCCTTGTACTTTAACAACACATGCACAGAGACTGAGGAGGTCGAAACCATTGGTGGGACTGGACTTTGTAGCTGTAGCATCCTTATGTCTAATAGAACTATGAGGCATTGTGGCACAGCACACCTATACCAAGTGATTTCTTATCAAACCCTTAATATGGCATCAGCTTTGGTGGGTATGAAAACATAATGCCTCTGTTTTTTTCATTCCTCCTTCCTACTGTCTATCTCTCTCACCATAAAACCATGAAATGCCGATGGCTTCAATAAGCACTCCAAAGAGAATCGATGTTCCTGCCGCAAAGTGGTCCAGCAGAGTGAACACATACATCCCACCCTGGAAAGACAGGAAACATGTAATGAATGTATAATGATGGCGTTATTAAAATACACCTCATTGTATGTTACAGGAAAATAAATCTGATGATTCACTTCATTGCATTTGCAGATATTTGTCGTCATTTGGTTTGTCGGACAGTGTTACAACCAGAGTTTGTGGAAATGATAAAATGTTTGTATGAAAGTGTAAGACTGCCCCCCATATGATACTTACATTAGTAACACAGAAGAGGGATATGAGAAAGGTGGAAACAACAATGAAGAGGGTGAACAGCTCTCTGTGCTTGTGGAGGCATTTAAACTCATCAATCAGACCTGTGATCACCGATTCCATCCCGCCCATCTACAACAGAAGACACTGAAGAGTTAGATTAAAACACAAAGTCAGTGAGCCACTGTAGATGGACCACTTGTTATTGCATAATTGCTTCACTGAAGCCCCAAAACATAAAAATTACAAATGAAAATTGTTAATTTCACATTTTATCCAGTGAACAGTGCATGAGCTAAAATACCCATAAACACCATAGTTATTGCAGCACCATCACAACCTGTTTGACACAATTTTTGTCACAAACGAAAGAAATGTGCAATCAGTAGGCTAGAGGGTAGATCTTCGCCAGGTGTGTCCCACTCTCTCCTTCCAAATAAAGTTGAATCTCACTCAGTTCTCCCCCTGGCTCCCTTACAGTCAAGATGGCGGTGAAGACAACACAAACTGGGATGTATTTATCTCGTATAATTCCTTACTTTGGTAGATCGTAACATTTCGGGTATGGTATAAATCTGCAGATTCTCTGGTTCAAAATGAGGCCAAACCTCTCTATTGATGTCAGTTTTTGAGCCACGACAAAGTCCAAACTGTGGCCAGCGACGGACTAGGTAAGGCCTGTTTTAAGCCTAGCCGATCGCCGGAAATGCCTTTTGGGGATGGTGGGTGCATACTCACAGCACTGTCAATGCCCAGAGTCAACAGCATGATGAAGAAGATAACAGCCCACACGGATGATCCAGGTAATGTTGCAATGGCTTCTGGGTAAATGACAAACACCAAACCAGCACCTACAGAACAACAAATCCAAGGAAAGTAGAAAACAGCACAAAACACAAACAAACAAATAAGCATTTGGAGCATTGGACACTGAAGCAGACATTAAATATTAGAATTTAATTTGACAAGAGTATGACAAATAATACCATACCATCTCGGGCAACTTTATCCAGGGCTACGTTGTGCTTGTGGGACATGTACCCAAGGAAGGAGAAGACCACAAAGCCGGAGAAGAAACTGGTTAAGGAGTTGATGGAGCTGGTGATGATGGCGTCTCTGGATCAATAAAATGAGATGAAATAAAACAACAACAACAGTATGAGAATGAGAATACAAGACAAAACCATCAATCAGTCATCAGTCAATATCAACATAATTGACCTGTCAGTCAATTGAACAGTCTGTCATTGGTGGGTGAAAGCCTGTTAAGGCTTTTAAATGACAACAATGTTAGCTTGCTGTAATGTTGAGAGTTTAACCTCCTTCAATTGCAAAAAAATTAGGTAACATTAACAAATGAATGAGTTGGTCAGTGTAATAAGGACCAAGTGTGTAATAATGTGTGAAAGGGAAATAAGGAGACTCAATTTACACATGCCGTTACATTGTCCTACAGAAAATGTGCAATTTTTCATTACTTTTCAAAGTGGGACATTTTGTCGAAATATATTTTCAGTGATTTTGTGTTATGCTCATGGAGGAATCCTCAAGGTGGACAGTGTCATCATGTGTCAGTTATCAGAAACATAAAAAAGCAGATAAAAGGCTCCCGTGGGACGCTGATAATTTTCAAAGAGTGCATCAGTTGTGATTGGTGTTACGGCTGTCTGTGGCACAGCATGGTGTCAAAGACATAGCGGGTTTCAAGGAGCTTCAAAGGTTATTGTAATTCACCTGTTTATGTTGCGTGCATGCGTTTGTGTGTGTGTGTGTGTGTTTAAGCAACTCCCAATCCTCTGTCTCTGTGAATGCCCTCTTTTTTTTCTCCTTGTGTGTCTGTACCTGTAACAGTTGTTGCTGAATTTGTTGTAGCTGGAAAAGGCAATTAGCACACCAAACCCCACTCCCAGAGAGAAACAGATCTGTGTTGCTGCCTCGATCCAGACCTGGGGAGCAACAGAACAAACACACTTGTGTGAAGCGGCAAACAAAAGACACAGGAGAGGAAAAAAGCCATTATTAGGGATAATTGCAGGAAACTCATTCAACGGCAGTAGATGAAAGACGCTCGTGAATACGGGGGGTAATTTTGCAAATTACTGCTCCATGAATCTATCTAATCTAATTCTCCAATTGCTGCCATGCATCTCTCTTCTTGCTTTCACTCCCATTCTCCAAAACGGAGTCCTTTAGTCCTGCATACATACTTATTGAGGTCCTTAGTGCTGTGATAGCAGCTTTCACAGATGAGGAACATATTAGAGACAGGTAACGCAAACAATTTTCTCACTTTTTTTATGCCTTGAGGAAATGCCTCTCTAACAGTACTTAACATTATAAACCAATGTTGCAATGGTAAATCGATGGCAAATGGGCTTGCATTTATATCTCGCCTTTCTGGTCTTCGAAACACTACAAGTGCTTTACCATTCACATACACAATCATACACTGATGGCAGAGGCTGCCATACAAGGTGCCAACCTGCTCTTCAGATTCGAATCTAATCGTTCTCACACTGATGGCACAACCTTGGAGAGCAATTTGTGGTTCATCGTCTTGCCCAAGGAGACTTTGACATGTGGACTGAAGGAGTTGGCGATCAAACCGCCGATCATCCGATTGGTGGACAACCCGCTCTCCAGAGCCACAATTAAAGATGATTCATTTTGTTGGGTATGTGCTGTGTTTGTGTGTCTCGTTTTCTACTCCTTCTCAACCCTGCCTTGTTGTCATTTACTGTATGTTTAATTCCCTCCCATCTACTTGCAATCCTCCATTCTTATCCTATTTTGCATGCAATAGTAAAACACTTACACCACAATTAACATTGAAAATAACGTCTATATTGTCGTAACTCCGTGTTGCTAGCAAAGCCTTGAACACAGAACGGTTCTGCTTAAAAGGAAGACTGTTTGCAACTGTTAAAAAAAAAGCTCCAAGTGTGAATGCAGAAACGAACTCACTTTAAAATGATTGAATCATCCTATGCTTGCATTTTATTACTGCTGCTACTTGTATTTAATGAGCATAAGTAATTACCTTTCTGTTATGATGTACAATAGCCATTTGAAGTCTAATTTAGCACATTGGGATGATATAGTGGACAACATATGTTAGTCTTTTTTGAGCAACCTCACTTTAAAAATGTTCTTACACATTGTTTGAAGTACTATTGTTGGATAGAGGACACAGTTACCTTCCCAGGCCTTCTATTCTTCTCATCTAGCACCCCCACAACTCTCACCTCACTCGTGCCCCCCTCCCCTCTCCTTTTAAAACTCACCTTGGCGTCACAGAGTTTCAGGAAGTCCACCGAGAGGTAGGCCTTAATGCCATCGATGGCTCCGGGCAGAGTGACTCCGCGGATCAGCAGTACAGTCAAGACCAAATAGGGCATTGTGGCTGTGATCCACACAACCTGAAAGGGTTGCATGAGGTACAAACAAACACACATTTACAGGACTCTGTCAAGCTAGCTGCTTGTGAAGGACTCCGATGATGAGCAATAAGTGCACGGGCAGAATACACGCAGGTAGACAGGTAGACAGGCAGGTAGCCCACCCAATGACTATATTCGGGCCAAATGAAATGATTTCACAGGCTTATTGCAGTCCTGCAACAGCCACAGATACTAGATTTTTTTCAGAGCATTAGATTGATTGATTGCTGTCAGGATGTAATGAGAATTTCAACAAACTGGTATGAGTATTACGTACAGTAGACGGCGGTCTGCACGCCCCCAATTTGAACAAACAGACAAGAGCACCACCATGAGAGCAAATAAATGTAGGCTACTGTTGTGGACGGGGGCCGCAGCACCTATTTTAGCCACCAAAAAGAAGGGCCCACTTAAAAAAAAGGCAGTTTAAGTGTGCTCGAAATTAAGAATATATGCTTAGAGAGCATAGATAGGTTTCACTTTCAGTTTAGTTTCCCATCAGAAAGGCCGGACGAAATATAAGCTATTAAGCTTTTTAATAAGTGAGCCTTTCTTTTAGGTGGCTAAAATATGTTTTGCTGCTGCCCCCATCCACAGCAGTATATTGCTTTGCTCTAGTGTCGCTACTGCTGTCTACTAATCCAAACTCGAGGCGTGCTGACCGCAATCTACTGGAGGTATTGAGTCACTTAAATATTCTTGGATAGAATAGTACTTTTGTGGTTTTCACATACAAATAAACATGGCGATCATTTCCCACCTTGCCAGAGGTCTTGACTCCCTTCCAGAGACTGAAGTAGAGCAGAACAATCACTACGCCGAGACAGGAAGTCAACTGCCAACGTGGACGGCCCAGATCATCGATACCATTACTGTCCTGGATGTGGAGCACGCCTCGTCTAAGGAAAGCGAGTATTCTGGTAAGGACCACGACCACTCCTGAGTCCCTATTTATAGTTTATAAAGTTTCTGCGGCAAATATGGTCCACTAGTTGATATACAGGACAACGCATACATTAAATGGCACATACGTATGTTGTCATTGCGGCAATTCAGTACAGTACGCACCAGAGTTCAAGGTCTATCATTTCAAAGTCATGACAATGTGATTTAACCTGAAAACCACAATTGGAGGCAAGTACACATAATCCCCTGGATTTAAACCGGGACATGTTTTAAGAACTGCCAGGCTGGGCAGAGGTAGAAACCCTTAACATAGTGACCCAGCCAGAAAACAAAATGCAGTTATAACCCCCCCTGAGTCCTCACAACATCAGTTGAGGTATACACCTGAAAATGGTTCTTGTATCCTGCATAAAATTGCCTTAACAATCTAAGTCTGGCCTCGTTGGAAGCTCTGTACCTGGGGGTTCATTGGTGACAAGCGGATGCTACATGAAGTGTCGGTGCATCTGTTGCTTGAAAATGTTGGATTTTAGAAAAGTCAAAGGTCTCAAAGATCATGACAGTCTGCCAAGAGAGAAAAACTGCACTAGCAATAAAAGGTAACAGATTTGAAAGCGTAATTTTCTATTGCATTCTGTAAAGTTGAATGTGTCACCTGAAAGACTGAACATTGCTGAGGCCTTGATTCAGATCATTTCAGAGACAGCCCAACAGATGAAACTGAATAGGATCAGTCAATGTTCAACCGATGTGGTCAAGTTGTCTGCAGGTGGTTCTGTGTGAATAGCACACTGCCATTTCAACTGGCGCAGATCAACTGTCACAACTGTCACAACAGAACAACCCCTCACTTGTTGTGGGGACACCTGTTCGGCTTCACAAACGTAGGAGGCTGCATAAGCTAAATGCATCCAAACTGGATCCATTTTGAGGAAAACATACCTCTTGTACATTTTTCTTTTTCCCTTAAGTATTCATAGTTATATATATTCTGAGACATTACAAATTATAAGCCTTTTCAGTTTTATTTCACTCTATTTCTGCATTGCATCAAACCTTTTACCTGCAGCCAGCATCTCTATAGCGAGCTGTGTCGGTCCATAAAAATGTCCCCTCCCTTTGGCGGACAGTTTTTCGCCCTATGAGCCTCAAATTTGCCATGGAGGTCAAATGTTTGTGAGGGTGTGTGCGTGTGAATACATGGATGCATAAACATACAGAGTTACAGCTATTGCAAAATAGTGCGCGTTTCCTGTGCACATCCTGCCTAACCTTTACACCAATGTTTTAGTAGCTGGACATATACATAAAGTATATATTATGTTTGCCTTACAGTGCAGAAGTTTTGAAGTGTTCATATCTGCTGTAGGTCAAAAGACCTCAACATAAGATATATAGCATTTAGTATAGAAAGTTACAGTTATAACGATAAAGCATTAACATAAAGTATTGCTTAATTTTGGAATAGAATATTTTGTTATGAAGGCATTTTATTGTTCGTCTCTCCATTTTTAGGTCCCAAAATTCAAATTCACAATAAGCTGCTTAGTTGTCATATAAGTTTGACTATGACAACTATTTTCAAGAGTAAGTGGGGCTCCAAACTGACTTTACATCTATGTAATTGCACATTCTTGAATAGGAATGAACTACATCAAACAAATATTAATGAACAAATATTATAGCCTGAGTTCAGGCCAACTTACTCAAAGTACTCCTGAGCAGGGGTGGCCTTGTAAATGTCACCGACTGAGCTGTTGTCAGCCCAGTCGGAGCAGTTAGGACTGTTCCAACTGTTGTTGCAGTGGACCCACGGCAGCTCGCTGGTGAACGAGGAGAAGAGGTAGAACAGCGCCCAGGAGATGATGACATTATAGTAGAAACCAACGTAGAGGGAAATGAGGATCACTGTAAAGCCTACACCTGTTAGGGGCACACAAATGAGTCATACAGTATTTATAGGCATCAAAGACATAGGGATGCATTGATAGAAAGAGATGGACATATTACTAGCCTATAAAATACAATTCATAGTTCAACATTAAAGCAAAGTAGCCACTTCACATCTGGCCTATGACCTCTTCATTTTAGTGTAGTATATTTGATATGGACATCACAGTAGCGTTAGAATTGTAACATAAATGTGTGCACAAGCACCAGATGCACTGTGTTTCATGTTTGTAATGAAACGCTAATATACAACAAATGTCCACAGAACTTTTAGTTACATTTTGTTAAATGTTAAGTTAGTTAATGTATGTTGACTCTACAGATGTGCTGGTGTCTTATAACGAATTCACTAAGCAGTGAAGTAGCTTTGACCATGTAGGTATTTAAAAATAAGCTTTGAGGTGGAATAGTTTATGAAGCTTTCAAAGCTCGTTTGTCCGCATTTTTGATTTTCTGGTTCTACAGTGATATCGTTGATTGTGAGATAGTGACGCAGTATGATAGGCGTGAGATCATCATCACATGCCTGTAGAGCTGATGAATCTCAAGCAGTTGAGATTTGATTTCACATTTTTGTGGAACTTACTTGATTATAAAATCTTTGTTGCATGTCACTCTGCATCTCTCTCTGCTTTTCCTGTCATCTTTCTGTTGTTAGCTATCAAATAAAAGGCATAAAATGCTCCCAAAACACACAATTATTAACTCTGAAACTGGATACTTATAGCACACAAAAGAAGCATAACAAATACTATTGTATGCCTTGTTCTAATGAACGTTAGCTTATCGGGAAATTGTTTACCGTCTTGCTCAAGGAAACAAATCTTTAACTTATCTTGGATGTTGACCACACTTTCATGCAACGCACACCTTTAGCGTGCTGTATGCTTTTATCATGCAGTGAACAGTGACAGTGGTATAGTGCTTATCTTAACAAGCATGTTTTTTGGATCTCACTTCCCGCGATTGTCGCCACAGACACCCAGTTCGTCATCCTGTGAATGCCAGGGCTTTCATCAGTGTGTGACCTCATCCAGCCATAGAGAGTGACTTATATATAAATGAGAACTTTGACATTATTACTTTGCAGGAATGTTTATAAACTAACCAAGTTATGATTTTAATGTATTTGGTCATGGAGAGCCATTATGAATCAGTAGAAACAGTAATATGTTCCACACAAGGTTCCAATTTAAGCATAAATGTACTGAACAATGACTAGATCCTGATGGATTATTACACCACGAAGCACAACCTCTCACTCAGTTTGAAAACACCAGCCTTTAACACGCCTGCGGTCTCATAAAAATCACCGTGACTTCTAAAGATTGCCTCTTCATGCCTTAATTATCAACGCATCTATACCCTTTCTATATCTTTTGCCAAGTGGCATGACCACAAGTGTGCCTTATTGCTTCCTTTTGTAATGTGGATGTGATATTTGTCCAGGGAGCGCTGCCTCTTATTAGCGCCACATGAGGCAATGCCATCTCTCTCTATCTCTCCATTTGCCTCTCTCGCTCTGTTTCTTCAAATGCATTGATCCTGAGAGGAAACCAGCTTGTTGATCAGAATAATTACTGTCAATATGGGCATGTGTATGTGTGTATTTGAATAATTACTGTTATCCCCCCTGCTGAGAGACAGAGAGAGAGAGTGAAGCGTGTGATTAGAACGTCAACCTACTCGGTGTGGTCCCTGACAGACGGCACATGTTCACACGCAGGAGGCACACGCTCAGAGACACACACAGATGTACACCATGAAGGAGTACGTACAGTACACACTGAATATAAAGTTGAACAAAGCAAAGTGTATTATTATATTTCCAACCAATGACTTTGCTCAGAAACAGGAATTGGTCTTAATGTTTGTTTCTCCATTAGTGCACATTTGGATGGCATTCTCCTGAGCTGCGCTTTGCTTATCGATGTGTTGAAAAGTACCACTCGAGAGTGTTCACCGCCACTATTTGACAGAAGGATTTGGACAATCAGGACAAGAGTCTAAAAGCCCAATTTTCATTTGCTTTCCATCTGAGTGCCAACAGAACCTGATGTTCTGGGGAGGATAAACAATGCCTGTCGCCCCGCTCAACACAGGAGACAAGCAGACAAAAGAGACTGGCATGTGGGCAGACAAGCAGACAGAAAGACATGCAGATATTAAAGGTCCTTTATCAGACAGACAGGCAGGCATGTACGCACCATGACAGACAGATTTAAAATACATGTGAAAGCATTGGTGGTCAAGAATTTGCTTGTGTACATCTTCCAGTTTCACATGTCTGTCTTTCTATCTAAATATGTGTCCTATGGCCAATTCCTACCTTTAAATATGGGACAGATCTTCCAGACGCCTGCTGCCCCCTCTCTGTTATACTGTCCCAGAGCCAGCTCCATGTAGAAGAGAGGCATGCCTGCTATCACCATGAAGAACATGTATGGCACCAGAAACGCACCTGCTCACACACAGACAGGTCAAACGTTAGTAAAGTCTCAGAGTAGGGAACATAGATGATTATCAACACTCTTAAAAATAGTTTGGGTTCGGGCACCTCGGTGGCTCAGGTGGCTCTCTCTCTCTCTAATTTACTGTCATCTATCAAAAAAAATACCACAAATAATAAGAGAAAAATATTGGCGGTAATTGACTCAAATTTAACACTAATATTTTCCCCAAAATACAGGTGTGACAGCATGCCAGCCTCGACTATGTCTACAGTATTATTTATAGCTCCTAAACGTAATGAGAGCTCTATGTTAAACAGCTATAATTAGTGGCAGTGATTGTTAGAGCTAATCTATTCAGAGCAGCTGTGGTGCTTTTTCCCCTTTTTTGATCTCTGTAAAAGGGGGAAAAAAATCTCAAACTGCACTCAGCGAGCACAAGGAACACACACACAGACACACGCACACAGATCTGCATACATGTGCAAATAGTCTGTGCATTCATGCGAGTAAAGTGCATGCGCCCACTAACAACAGTCTCTGGATGGGACCGTTTGGACATGGGCCAATATCAGCTTCCTCCCCTCACCCCTTTAATCCATCTCACCTCCTCCATTCTTATAGCAGAGGTAGGGAAATCTCCAGACGTTGGCGAGGTCCACGGCAAATCCGATCACAGACAGAAGGAAGTCGATTTTCTTCCCCCAGGTCTCCCTCTCCTCCTCCCCACTCTGGTTGATCTGAGCAGGAGTCGGAGCCACAATGGTGCTCGAGGTGAACTGAACCCCATTCTGCTCCTTCACCAAGATCAGCTCCACCTAAAGAGGTGGAAGTCAAGGAGGTAAAAATCAATCCGATTCAACAGGCGCTGAAAACATACTCAGGTAATTTAAAGTCTCTTTTAGTCACCAAAGTATCACCTTGATTTTATTATTCTCTCAATTCCCACTCATGACAGACGGTGGCTATCACCTTCACTTCATTAATTCTTCATACATCAGCCAAGGCGTTACATGTTGTCCTCTGAGTTCTACTCAAGACGTCATTCAGTTCATTTTAGCCTCAAGAAAATGTGGCTTTCGTTACAATTACGATTCTTTCCCCACCCAACGCTTTTCAGGGCTGTAGAAATTAGGTCAGACGGACCAAATCAGAGATAAATTAACGTAATTAAGGAGCTTGCCCCATACTGTGATTCATTCAAGGTTTTCTTAATCACACTGAATTGCATGCCATTAATGCACTACTTGGGTCAGATACGCACTAACCTCTTTGGGGCCCATGGTGTTGGAGGTGGGCTTTTCCGGGGCTACAACCGAAGACATCAGGCCGACAGGGACTCTCTCTGTCAGCACGGAGGGGTGACCACTGCACAGCCTTCGATGGTGAAATGCCGGTGGATGTGGAGGAGGAAGAAAGAGTCTTGAGATAAACACGTGGTAGAACATAATTAATCCCTTTTGGGGAAATTGAGTTATAGTTGCGAATGTAATCGGACTTAATCGGGTTCAACACGATAGAAAGAGAGAAATTTTGCAAAAAACATGTTAAGCAGACATTATAGGAGATAAACACATAAAAGAGTAAGGATATGTCATTAAATATATTAATTGATGTCAACATCTAGAGGTTTTACCTGAATTAATACATAAAGAGCAAGAGGGGAGTGGAGAACAGCAGAGAGTGGGATCGAGTCTGAGGGTAACAGGGGGGGAGCGTCTCCACCAGGCCATCGCAGCATGCTCATTTCATTTCACACTTGTTGATCGCCATTTTGTTTAGATTTGGCCGAGTGTCTACGAACCCTGTTAACGTCAACATGTTGTCCAGATAATTCTGTTCAGATTTCCCTTTAAAACTTTTCACGAAAATAATAAAATAAATTTGTAGAAAAAGTACCAGTATTAAACCCAAAAGGTAAATATAAGAAAGTTATGAATAAAATCATGTTTTACATTTTGTACTATAATGCAGTTTTTTCCCTTTTTCATGTTGCTGTTTTCTTTTATAGATAAAAACAGTAAATCTAAAAGTTGTTGAAAACGGAATATCCATAATTTTCAAGATTCAAATTGTAAACTTTAACGACCATCATTATATTTAACCCTTTGTTATTCCACTGAATTGCTATATTGTCAAATTCTATCATTTATTCTGTAAATGTCCTGTCACCATGACACACCATTGGTATTAGCCAAATACTGTATTATTAAATACATTTATTAAAATAATAAAATTAAATAACATAACAATTTTTACATTGCAAAAGAAACATTTTTAATGATACAAAAACACTCACCTTTGAAATATGTCAGGTAAAAGCTCCTTCAGTTGTCAGTTTAAACAATTTAATTCCAGTTGTGCGGATGTTCTTCAGTGTGCTGCAAACTGATGCTGACCATATTTACGTAGCATAAATGTTTATAGAAACTGAAAGAATAAAAAAAGACAGTGAGAGATATAGTCACAATAGGACAGGAGATGAGGATCAAGACAGAAAAAGTCGACTGGAACCGGTAATCTGTGGGGAGTTATGGAAAGCCCTCCCAACCTGCCTGGCTCCAGTGACAGACACAGATCCCAGAGCAGCCTGTGGGTCTGGTATGAAGATCTGACTGCGATACCACTCTTGTAGGAGAATCAATCAACAACACCCCTCCACCCCATCACCGTCACTCTCTCCTCCCTCCCTCCTCCTCACCCGAGCTAGATGTGTTCCTCCTCCTCCTCCTCCTCCTCTCTCTCACATCATTGCATTTTTTCTTCTCAGCTGATTTAAGCATCTTCCCTTGAATGACTTTTCTCTGTAAATCTGTGAAACACAAACAAATATTAAAGCTGCAAGCAGCATTGATCGATTGATATTTGTTGTGTAGTGTAATATTTGAAAACTTCTCTATTTTCACCATCACTCACCAGACCCAGATGTTTTATTCTAAAGGTAAGTATAATGTAGGTATAATGTAAGCACATTATGGCTCTGAAGCACGAGATTCACTGGCGTGGCAGAAGCTTCAAGTTAGTTGAAGGTGTTCACAGCATGATAGTGTGAAAATGCAACAGATGTTTTCTTTATACATGAATCATGTCTCCCGGTAGATGAAATGTTTTAATTAAGATGAGAGTGGTTAGAACCGCTAATATATAAATAAATACATACAAATAAATTCTTAGAGCGTCCCTTAAGGAAAAATAGAAAAAAAGTTTTCTCATTTAGTTTCACTCTAAAATCATCCTCCTAATTTTAATCCCACATTTTTGACAAATCAGCAAAAGGTCCTTGATAATGAAATGCGTATCTAGATTTTGATTCAAACAATTGAAAAACAACTTAATTGGTGTGAAATTATAATCTCTTGCTCAAGACATATTATTCTATTCATTTTCTTGGAGATCAGAATTTTGGCTCCATTCTACAAAGAATCCTCGGGGTGGTACAATAGTGCAACAGCTGTGGCTGAATGTTGTTAAAGTGACTCTACTGAAGTGGTGCAAACTCCTCAACAAATAAAGCAGGAAAATGTTGTTTGATAAATTATGTCGTCAGTCCTAAACGGTGTGAAAAAGATATGACAAAACTATTTAAAGCACCTGAAATCACGGCTTGACATCATTAGTTTTTCTTAATAACTTCAAACATGAATTACTATATAAGCAGTCAATGCTGTCTGCTCCATCAGGACTGTGTGGGTGTGGTAAGCTCAGATTTGATTGACATTGTCCTGGCAATTTAAGCAAACAACCCAACAAATAGTATCAGATTCTGAATCAAACATGGCCGAATCCTGATTGGTTCGTGGGAGTAAGTGACATCATCTTCTTCCAACAGAGCCCTGCCCACTTCAAACTCGTGAAAAAAAGCACAGACAAATACAGAAATACCTCAATTGAAATAGAATAAACTGAACTTTTGCATCTCAGTACCCCATCACTCGAAGTAAGATGCTGATGAAGAAATTGAGTTTCCAGTGCCTTTAATTCCTGTTAAATCAAACGGTTCATCTCAATCTATAACATTTAAGTCCCTACTTTGAACTACACATCAAACCAGGTGCCCTTTTTTTGTTGCCCTGACATTCAGACCTCTCCTATTTCAAACTTAACCTGAACAGGACCGGGGCTTTAAAATAACCCAATCAAGCTGCTACCCACAGACATATTTATGACCCTCATATCCAAAATGACTGTTGTTTGCAAGCCAATCGCAGTGATCAATCGGTCACTAATCCCTCACATCAACGCCGCGGCACCACAACAATCCATCAAGCCTCGGGCCTCATATTAGAAATTGTTGGGTCGATGTAGGCCGAGCTGGATGTATGAGGTTTCCGGATGAGGTGAACATAATCGAGTGTCTTGTTTTCATGAATGCAACAGCTGAGACCCAGAGAGAAGAATGGTGAAGGGGAGGGAGGGGACAAAAAGGGATTCAAGAGGGCTGAGGAATGGTATGAGGGGGAAATCATACAATACAAATGATGTAACCTGGGGGCTTTAAAAAAAATAGTCTTTCCTTCAAACAAAGGCAAAACGTTTAACATGTCAATAACTAAAGATTTCCCTCAGCTTACTCACACAGCCATCCTGAAAGTGAAGTGAAAAGCACAAACACTGGACCTTACGTACTGACAACAATGCTCCACCTTGCCCTGGGAAATGATTTTCTATTGTAAGTTTCTGCAAGCTGTGAGATCTGGATCTCCAGCAGAACATCTACTTTGAGAAGTTTCATATGAGCACAGGCCCATCACACACAAGATCATAGGATTGATTCTTACATAGCCTACCCTAATGACTTTACGAGTCTGGAGCCATGCAAGGGGCTGTATGCTTTGAGAGAAATATCAACCCTGTCAGGACTAACATGCTGACGTTCATGCTCTGAGCACCAGGAATGTTTTTGAAATAATAATAGTCTGCACCAAAGTGGTGGACCGACCAGCCATGCCGCTATTGTATGGCTAATAAAAAGTTTGGAATATTGTGCCACAAAATTTGCCAATCAGACAAGCCTGGAGGGAAAGAGACAGGATAGTAGCATACAATAAGGACAGGCAGGGAAGCAAATAAATCAATCAACAGATATTCAATGATAAATATCATGCATATAGCTAGTGGATACGCTTCAATCGCAGCTATAAAGTAACCACCCCCGATGCCACACAACGACATCAACATGTAATCAATGACAGCAAACACAGGCCTCGTTAAGGAGAGCTTTGATGATCGTAAACTTCAACTTGCCTATTAAGATGCACGTCATATATCTTAGACATGCTGCCAGAGTCTTGCCAATACCACTGCATACTTAGATATAAGAATTATGTGAAACAAAGATATTTTGGAGACAAGTTATACGAAAAACTTCAACATACCTGATGCAATTGCACTCAAGACAGCACTGCCACCATGTTACCTCAAGGTGGAGACATCTATAGGTGGTGCAGGGAATTTGGTTACCATTTCAAGTTGAGCAGAATGTAAACACTTTCTTGCCGTTTTGTGCACAACACATTCCATCTCTAAATCATGCAACCAAACACACACAATTAACATTGTCCAAGTGACACAACTGTATGTTCACATTTCATTTTTTTATTCAATCCAAGAGTCACATTAACAAGTTATATCATAGCAGTCCTGAACAGACAAATTCAAAGTAGCTTGCAGTAATGACTCTTCAGCATCAAAATGCATTAATAAAATAAAACCTGTTTAGTATAGAAAAAGACAGGAAGTAAAGCGACAGAGAAAACAGAACGTTCAGTTTGTTGGTCCGCAGACAATAAGCCATCAGAAAGACAGTCTTTCGTCTTAGGCTCGCTGCTGGACAAACTAAGCAGGCAGCAGTAGCATAAATACAAGTTTATCTCTTGCAAGTTTACATTTGATCAGATTGATAGCAAGTACAAAAATGAGATTCGCCTCTACAGAGGTATTTGAAATAAAGGGAAGTGAAACAAGTGTGAATATAAATGGACTCAGTATTTCCATACATCCCCAATGCCATTGTTCTGAATGTATGCAAATAAATAAATAAAATATATATATATATATATATATATATATATATATATTTTGACTTTCTGATGAAATATAACATCCTCCTTTAGACATACACATGGAAATGTAAACAAAGAGGGGTTACTGTGGCTCAATACATTTCCTTCTGGCTCAGATCTCGAATATCAACTTTGTTTCAGTTTAACATTTACAATCACATTTCCCATCCGATGTACAAAAACAGTACGTTTCCCTCGTACAGAGTACATTGTATAATTAACGATCTGCTGTAAAATCACGTCACTTAGGGCTACATTTAACACTCACGGTGCAGTTTTAAACCATTCAAATCAGAATGCTGTTGCCAAGTCCTAGAAGTTTACAAGCTACTAAATGTCCACAGTCCTGAGACGAGGCAGACGAGTGTTTTAGATGTTTAAACAAACGGAGCTCTTTCTTACGGTACAAAAACCAAAGTGGGATGAGGTACAGCTTCCTTCAATGGGTGATCCCTAATTTCCCCTGTGCTCCCATTATTGCAGAAAATATATACGAATGCAATACAAATGAACAAAAAGGAGCTACAATAATGTAACCTGCAAACTTAACATGCTTTACAGCAATGTGATATTTCTTACAAAATAAAAACAAAGTAAAGAACGTAAAGTGCAAGCATAGAAACGTATAATTTAAAAAGGACAAAGTAGAAAGGGGGGGGGGAATACTAAATATATTGTAACATATAGTCTATGTGTGTGTACAGTCTGGGGTGTTTCTGCTATGCGGCCTGTCATGTGGTGGCAGACTTCACCTCGAGGCCTGACACACTTACACTTAGCTTATTTCAAACCGCATGCCTGAAACACAAGACAGCAGGTCGATGGAGAGAGGGTGAAACCAGGATAAAAACCATGATTTTGTGGGAAAATATCCGCTGGAGGTCAGCGCTTTGAGTAGCTTCTGATTGTGACAAGATTGTCTATACATTCTTTTTTCTTAGCATAAAAATTCTATAGATTCAAGGCTATCGGTTTCCATAAGAAATCTGCATTTTTGTCTCGAAGCAGTCAACTCAGCAATAATAGCAATAACATAACAATAAAACTTTACACTGTGTAGGAGGAATACAGCACAAAACAATTGCAGTATTATACAAAAGAAAATGAGGCTCATTTTTCACCATCAATACAATCTGCAGAGGAGAGAAGATCACAGATCTTTTGTCATGGCAGTGAAAATAAAAATCATCCATATACGTATATCAAAAATTCACAAAATGTCCCGCATTTGGAATATTCAAAATACATATCAGAACTCTTTGAAAGCATACATCTTGAGAAGGCTTAAGAGATGTGAAATATCGCTTCACCGTAAGCCATAATGGGGATGTATGTACAGTATCCATGGTCATGAATGTGACGGGAATGTGAGGCTCACCAACAACGAAATTACAGAAGAAGAAAAAGTTCTTATGTGACATCTATAAACAAAAAGTCAACCGAATCAAACCACCAATGCACGGATTTCAAATATAACTAGCTCCAAACGTTCTAATGCGTTTCATGTCATCTGCTCAGAAGAGGTGTTCTCTTTAACAATTAGTTGTGCTTTAAACTTACATCATGTAAAGCACTGTACATTTTAAGAGGTGTTCATTTGAGTTTTGTGTCATTTTCTGTGTTTCCAGAGACGGAAAGATTATTAAAAGCAGTTAATTCATTTTTGGCAAATGAGAATCATCGTGTGAGATTTTTTTTTTTGCCAATACATCCAAAAGTTGATTGAATTTGAAGAAGGATTTCATATCGGACAAAAAAAGATCATAAAATACTGGACAAATTATAAAATGATAATTGAGTCATGATATAACTTCCGTGTCGTAAAACACCAAACATGTAAAGACCACTAACGACTAATCAACTGTGATTTGAGATCAAATGTGTAATCTTAAATAGTAACAATAACGCAAAGGCCCAGTGAGGCACAGGCTGTATGCCCGTGCACTAAGAAGTAATAAAATCACATTCAGTGATTCAAATAACCATATGCCAATTAGATCACCATTGGGAAAAAAACTAACAGGGCATGAATGTTACCACATGTGGATATTTTCTCTTTCCAGACTGGTCCATTGAATGCGATTACGTGCTAAGGTGCTAGGGATCTATTTTACAACATGAATCCATTAGTGAATAAAAGCAGGTGACTAATGGGCCATTGTTTATATATTAGATCATTCAACACCTGAACGGTAGTTTCAGACAGATTGGGAATACGCTGTGAAAATTGTAGGAATGAATCAAATGTAGCAGTGTAAGACAGAAAGTATGACCTTGCCTTTACAATACCCATCAAAGCCACCTAACGATGATTTCAATGACCATACTCTGTGTCACCCTCCCGGTCCCAGCCATCATACCACAGGACAGAAATAGGACAGTACAAATGAGACGGGTGACATTAAATCACTCAATGCATTTTTGGTCCACGTTGTGAAATTTCAACAATAAAAAAAGACACTCTAATTTGCCAACCTGAAAGAAATGTGTGAAGTTCATGTGAATGAGAAATGACTGGGCATAAGAGTACTGATATCGTAAGAGAAAAATACATGCGCATAACCCAGCTATAGTGTCAAAAATGATGACATCATACAAGTTACATTTTTCATTTTTGTCACTGAACCCTGAGCTAAATTAAATATATCACTGTATATGCAACAGGCCGATAGCAATTATGACCGTCAACTCACCGAGACCCGAGTCCACCTCAAATGTGTCTACTGTAGCTTCACACCTCCACGTAGTGATACAATGTCACTGGTGCCCTCAGGCCTCCCTTCTTTAGATAAATACTGCTCAAAACAATATGAGCCCATGCATTCTGCACTTTCACTGAACAAGGCAGCTACCATTCAAGAGAGAAAAGTTACAAATTAAAGAGAATCCAACACGAAATTTTCAAAGAAAATCAATTAACTTTACTGTCCAGGGCTGGTGTTTTTTCTTGCTCCAAACACGGACAGTTAGCACGATGTCGGAAGGAACAGAAAAACACTTCCCCTCGGAATTTGTATAAGTGCTTGCCCTTCAAGTATTCAAGCATTATATCTGAAATAGCTATTGTTTGGAATTTTGACGATCCTTGCTGTGAAAAAAAAAAAGAAAGAAAAATAAATTCATAACAAAATAAAACTGTACCTGGTTGAAAATAACCTCAGAAGTTTTATGGACACAATACTTAAAAAAAACAGGGGTAAGGTAAACTTTCTTCATATTTGTAGTTGTGGTTACTGAAATGTAGTCCCTTACTGTTTGAACAAGTTACTAACTAAAAGGTAATTAACTACCCTCTGGCCCCAAAACAACACCCTCTCACCAGGAGAGCTGTTGTTTTCTCCCACTTCATTTTCAAACCATTTTAGTTGTATTTCTTGAGGAGTCCATCTATTGTGCCATCATGGTCTTTGGGGCTGAAGTTGGGGCAGATGCCGTTAGCTGTTTTGGTGGTGGCAGTGCCTTGCAGGTTCCGGGAAGACAGGCTGGGCTTTGTTCGGTGACCGTGGCACGGGCTGCTGTGGAGGCCTGTGTTTTCTGTGTACAGGTAGGCCTCGGCAAAGTCTGGCTGCTGCTCCACAAAGTATCTGAACTTATCTGTGGAAAGACCACATGAGGGCGCCAGAGGCAAAGTCAACATGAGACAAAAGGCAAAGCAAAGTTCAAAACAAAGATTCAACTAAGAAATATTATTATTATTATTATTATTATTATTATTATTATTATTATTATTATTATATCTCTTACCAAACGTGATCTTCCCTGAGTCTTCAGGATCGATGGCAGTAAACAGGCGTGACACGCTGAGGTGAGTCACTCCTAAAGCTGTCTTCAGGATAACTGCCAACTCCATCTCTGTGATGGCACCATCCTCCTCTGCCTCAAACATCTGGAGAAGATACAATGGGGAGAAATGCATGTGTCATCTCTTTGCCTTTAGGCATACCACTCTGAAAGGCTGTCAGAATAGGAGCCAGTGACATTGGGTTCCCTTTGTCTGAAATAACTGAGGGTGCTCTAAATAATACATCTGTATTCAATGAGTTTCATGAGCCCTAAGGTCACAGAACCTGCTCAACTTTAAGAATTATGAAAAGCAATTCAAGTGAAAACATGAAAATGACTCAAACTCGAGCCACTTGGTTCTCGTGCAGTCACAAAAACAAATTGGTTGCAAAAGATAACTCACAAATGCACGTTTTATCTGATAATTATGAAATGCAGATCTGAGCATGTACGTGGGGGAAAATATGTGTAAACTTGTCAGTATGCTAAACATTTTGTATTACTCAGTTATGCAAAACACAAGACAACCTACAGTAAGTGGCATTTTAACGTAGCAAATGTCATGCTGATCCTAAGCAAGCATAGAGAACTCCATTCTGTCTGGTGGTTTGATAAGCTTGGAGCTTGGAACGGAACATACCTTGAAGGCCAATTTCATCGTTTCCAGAGTTTTGGCAGGTCTGCATACGACAGATAAGGCTATCATGTATTCTCTGATATCCATGCAGTTATCTTCATGCTGGAAGAACAATGGAAAACTATGCGTTACAAGAGATCAAGACCGAGGATGTGAGCAAGGCTACTTATCTATTTATTTCACAGTAGCTGCGGGTGGTTGTTGTTTAGGTCATAAACACATTGCTGCAATAAAACCCTCTATTATTTGTTTGGGTACTATACTGCAAATGTATTCCCCGAGTGAAAAACAAGGTGCTGTGACTAGTTTCAAAAAGTATCTGGTATTGAACCTCAGCCTCCATTCTTAACAGTATTTTTATAGATGCACTTTGTCAACTGACTGCTTGAAGTTCATTCTGCCCTAAATTGAAGTATTGTTTGCTACATACAAACACAAATGCATTTCTAGTTAACGATTTTAACTAAGTCATTTCAGTTCTATATTTGCAGTGAAAGCAAGTACGACATAATGCGAGAGTCATGATGATGAAAGTTATTTGCTAATGGCCACTTAGGAAGACAGTAGCGCTATCATGGTCGTGATTGAAAAGTATCTACAGTCTTTACCTCATCAAAGAGAGCGAACATGTCTCGCAGCATCTCGGAAACTGGCACATCGAAGAAGTGAGCAAAGTCGTCCAAGCCCAGCTTCTGACCTTCCAGCTTCCTGGCTCTGTTCCCATAATCCTGCAGAACCTTCTCAGTGTTCTGGGGTTTAAGCCTGGGATAGCAGGGGGAATAAACCATGTTTAAATGAATAACTTAACCATGGTGCAAACAAGGAAATGTAGAAAAGCCACAATCAAAAAGAAGAAAAAATAAAACATCAAAACAATTCAGTACAGCAGAGTCCTTTTTTAAGACTGTACCATATCGTTTGTCGGGCTGCAGTCTATTCAATTTTTGTCCAAACCATTTACATGTCCTCTCGGGTTTTCTATCCTTATGCTCCTTTTCTCTCCCCTGCACTGTCAGTGGTCCTTGTCACTGCCAAGTGTTGGACTGGGGAGGGAGTAGACAGTCATGTGCCTCCACTAATACACATAGTGCTGCCAGATGCTTCTTGTCACTTCCCAGAGAGGAGTTTCACCAAGAACCCAAACCATGTGTGGCCACTATCCCCCTCCAGATCTTATACTGTGCAGGCACCCTGACCAACAAATGGAAGTTAATAGCGTAGCAACAAGGACACAATCCCAAACTGCCTTCACCACCTGTGCATACGACCAGTTGCGTTTGCTGGAATCCAAACCATGCCCGCACAAATTGAATCTGGTCCCTGTGGCGTTTGATGAGTACTTTGCCACGGTCTCACCCTTTTACCCCTTACTTGGTTCTCTTTGATGGGAGCATTGCATTGGAAGGTTTGAGTGACTCACCCCAGTCTCCTGACGAGCTTGGCAAACTCCAGCAGACAGGTGTCGACTGGCAGTCTCAGCTGGCCATCTGCCATGGCCAGCTGGCAGTCTTCAAATGAGTAATCTGTGATGGGTACCCCCAGGGCTCTGAGTATGGCACAGAGGAGACAATGATGGGACATCAGTATGTGCAAATCAATACAAACTTTGCTGAAGGCTCATGAAGGCCAATGTTGGAGCCAATATGGTTCCTTAGATGTTGACAGTAATGTTTATAGTTTATTTTTTTGTCCATCTGTAGAACTTACATTTCCCATCCCTAGCCTCAAGTAGTGAAGCACAGAGCGTGGGAGAGAAGGATAACACAGGTAGCAAGCCTGTGCAACCTTAGCACTGTATAAGACAGTTTATGAGGATGGCAATGTTGGTTGGTGCAAAATCCTCCGATCAGGATATGGGGCCGATCATCGACGGCTTGAAGCAGCATCTGATCACAGGTTTGATTTGAAGCTATTTCTACGTGATGATTCTGCTGCTCTGCACTTTGTGTGAGTGTCTCTCTGTTTGGACACAACTGACAAATATGTGGAATAAGTACGTGATTAAAAAAACCACCATCACAAACAGCAGTGATAGAGTTAGTGAAGAGTTATTACTGGATACTTCTTTTACTTTGCTTTTTGTACATTCAGACGGATGAACTGCCAAATACCATACGAGCAATTAACTCACTTAGCCATGACACGTCTCACGTTGATAGCAAAGAGAGCAGGGTTCTTTTTCTCCTCCTCTGAGGGTGTGTAGATGGGAAGGAACTGCAGAGAGAAATGGGAATGATTAATTTACATTTTATTATATGTATACAATCATTAAAACAAATATTCCATTTATTGTGGACAAATGAAAGAACAATGTATCCCCTGGCATTAAATTCAAATATTCATGAAAGAAGGAAAAGAGAAACAAGTCTGTAGTGTCTGTACTGTTGCATATGCTATAGATTTAAAAAATAAAGAACAGGATGGAATCAACAGGCGCGTCCTTTCACACAGCACACATTCAAATATTTGGAATACTACAATTGCATCATGACCAAATACTTCATCATCTACAGCGACAATAATAAGTAAAGTATGGAGAGAGAACTTCACACTCACCTCGACTACAAACTCATTGTGCAACTGGCAGAGAGTCAGCCACAAGATTTCAAACCTGGATAATAACAAGACATCATCGTCAACAATACACATCTACAGAAACAAAGAGCCTTGATTGGGGAACATGTCCATGAGGCAAATGATGTAACACTGAGAATATACAGTGCGTTTAAAATGGACCGCTTCACTTTTTCCAGAAATTTCATTAATGTTTTTGCCATCATACAATAAATCATAGGAAGATTTAGATTTAGATTAAACAGTTTCATAATTATTCATATCTTTAATTAATTACTTTTAAAACCCAAACTGGCATGTTTATATGCACCAATCTTTTAGAGTATGCTTGTCACAGCTTTTCACATATGGATCAATTTAGGTGTCAATACATATGTAAATGTGGTGTTCCTCCTAAACTGTTTAGAAGGAAATGTAATTTTCCTTCAACATTTTTGGATAAGAAAATCTATCAAGTGCGACTAAACATTTTAATTGGTTGCACCAGTGTGCCAGACATTTAGCAGATTTTATTTTCTTCCCCCACCTGCATTCTGCAAAGCACCGGTCCTATTCTGCCTCTTATTTGCGCTGACAGGCATAATACATTTTATTTGTATAACCCTAACCCGCTTTAAAAAGATACTCAAAATATAAAACAAGGCAGAGAGATGACATAGTACAGTAATAAACAAAACAAAAACATACATAACCAGCATCAAGCAGATTTAAATAGGTGAGTTTTAAGTGCAGTTTTGAAAGTGGTGAGTGACAGAGAATGTCTGAGGTGTTGGGGAGAGAGATGGAGAAGGCCCTGTCCCACCCAGGTTCGGTGCTTGGACGGAGTAGGAGGGGTAAGGTGGTTGGCATCGGTGGATCTGGATCATTGTTGGTGGAAGTGTGTCGGTGCAGGAGGTCCGAAAGGCATGTGTGTATGTCAGCGTGTGTGTATACACGGTGCACTTAAATTAAAAAGTCAGGCACACTATTGCAAACAATGTAAAAAAAGTTAGTGTAGAGCTGGCATTTAAAAGTGTGTGCACATCTTTTAAAGATTTATTCAAACATATAGCTCTGCTCAGGTGACCTGACTGCATTCAAAGAGCCACCATAATTATAGAAGCGAAACCAGAACAGGACGTAGTATTCCGAGGATGCTACAGAGACTGATAATGAGGGCAGTCTCTTTCCTCCAGCCATAACTATAAGTTCGTAGAAACTGAGGCACACCACATATGAAATGAAGAAATTGTGTACTTACGCTCCAGGCCCTTGCCAAGTCCACGTGATTGAGTCCTGTAATATGTAAATGAAGCAAGGACATCATTAGTAAAAAGAAAAAAAAATATTTCCCAGGTGTATTTTGACTTAGCACTTTTATACTTATACTTATATATATATATATATATATATATATATATATATATATATATATATAAAATGAAGGTTTGCAACCACATTTGTGAATTCTGCAACTGAACTCAAAGCACTTCCTCTTTCAGTAAAAACAGAGATCCCCAAACAATGTCCTTCTCACAATGTCCTCAGTTGGGTTTCCACAGCCTCACTAACAAGCCTGAGCAATGCATTGTACTTGCCTTCTAAGTCATATCATGATTAACCAGATTCCCAGTGAGGCTATCAGAAAGTGGCTCTGTACACTTCACTGAATTATGACTTAAATGACTGCAACTGAATCAGCCTCTTTGGCCTGCCAGACATTTTGTAAGTCCATCATTCGACACGGACAAACTCAGCCTCAAGTGAGCATCCAGAACTTCAACAGGGCAAATTCAGCATATTTACCAATAGCCACCGTCTGCGTCAGGCGATCTCAAAAACAGACATTAATAACCAACTCACGCTGTGTGACGCTGAGAAAGGAGCCAGGGTTTGAACTACTTTCACTAGCTGTTGTTTATTTGTCACTTTTCACATGAACAACCAAGTGCAACACTGTGAATGCCTTCCAGGAGAGACAAAGTCTGAAAATGTGCACCGCTATCCCCATATTTGAACAATATCGCTCTCTAACCCCAACCTAAGAGCTACAAAAAATGACAAAGTATGACCATGACACCAAGTGTTGACTGAAGGAGGATCTCAAAGTACCCTGTATGATTCTGCTGACTTCGCTGATCTTTCTCCATTACGCAGAACATCATGCACTTCTCTCATATGTTGATTTAGTTGGGATACCTGATACATACCCTTAGTACACTTAAGTGTATAGTTTGTATAATAGGCAACTATCTGCTAAATAAATCAGAGAACAGACAATAGAAGGTGGTTGATGGGAGTCAGTGAGTAGGTGTTGGGCTACTGGTTAATCTTTAGGGAAACTGAGGTTACACCAATAAAGTTTGCATTTTATCACACATTAAGCTGTGAATAAGGAGATAGGTCGGGAGCCACTCACAATCCGCCCCCTATCTTTTTGATATTAAGTTTCAGATTTTTTAGCTGTGTTACTAACATATCCATTAACAATCTCACCAGTTTATTCGGGTAACGAATCACCACAGGCTGCACTGGTACAGCTGGGATGAAGGCCCCTGCAAGAGTAAAAAAGACAAAGGATTTATTTCACTTTGACATACCAGCATAAACAACAAATTACAAACAAGAGCACACTAATTAGAATTTGCACATTTGAAAAGGTGGACTCAATGAAATTTGACTGTGAGAAACACCAGAGTAACCAATGCACTCATTTGGTTATTCAAACATCTACCAAATGAAGTCCATCAGCTTTAGCTACAGCCGATCACCCAACCCTATTTCTCTCCTATGAGACATTTGTATATCTTATGTGAGTTCTTCGTCACAGAAAATCTATCAAAAGGTAAATGTAAGGTTAACTTAAAACTTTTACATCATAATTCAAACCTTGGGAACGCAGACTAGGATTTTAGTTCTTATTGCTCGATGACACGACCACACATCCGCACTTAAAGCTAAATTAATATTCCCACTAGGTTGAGTATGAAATGTCAGTGCATGCTAGCAAGCTGCAAGCATGACTTCAAAGAAAGAAGAAGAGAAGAAAGCTTAAGAAGAAAAATGATGAGGGGAAAGCTTTACCTGGCTTAAAGGTGATTAGGCAGGATCTATTAGTGCACGTTCCCTCTGGAAAAATCATTATCTGTAGGAAAGAAGGAATGGTTTGCAAATTACAAAAATCACTACCCATATCCTTAATAGAATGGTACAAAGCATACATATGTGCATTAGCTTGCATTACCGGTATATGGCAAGTTGCAACAAATCAGATGTGCAGTTAGTTCTCACATTGTTTTCTGCAATGCTGGATTTTACTGGAGCAATGTCCATTTGTCTATTGTCTGTAGCTTTGTCCTTTTCAGGGATGTCAAGGTCTTTTTAAGCACTATGTGGACTATGCCCCCCCATACCTTACGCATGCTATCAGAAAACCGGGGCTAGAATTGTAACCTGAAAGGTGTTTTGCACAGACACACTGTTTTTTACAACAAACCCAATGTATCAGTAAATCATAATGGATGATTTTTTGGTATTATTATCCGTTGTTTGGTAAATATTGAAATAAAGTCTATTAATGTTAAAAATCAGTTCCTGTTATGTGTACGTGTGCCCACAACCACATTCACATGTGTGCAGAAGAATGTCTATCTCTTTACCTGAGGCCATTCCCCTCCAGAGTGGGCTCTGCGTTTGATCTCCTCCACAGTCTTCTTTCTGGAGTCCTGGTCTGACCGTGAAACAAACACTGGCCTGATGTACTTAATCAAAGCTAGAAGCAAGAAAGCAGACACAAAGAGAAAATGCAAATGAATACAGAAACCTTAATTCTTTTTTTTATTTCTTTTGACAGCTAAGCAACTTAAAGCTTCTCTGCATTATATGCATTTAGTGTTTTAGCTGAGGGAGAAGGGGGAGCTCTTAAATCTGGTTTTAACTGGAATTTGCAAAATTTGCAAAACCTCAGCCAGACCTTTTGATGTAACCTGGTAATACAGGATATATATGTATTGCCTAAAACATCAGTCTGGTTCAGTAGCACAAACACTTCACTGTACCGGCTCCTCTTTACATCATCTACCACTATGATGGTGTTCATTTTACATTTGATGACAGATGACAGTCATGTACGCATGTGCCTCCAGTGCAGAGAGGGCCTTTTAGAATTTGCAGAATGACCCCCCTGTATCACTCAGCCCTACGATATGTCGCTAATTCTAGCTTCAGGACCCATCATTGTACCTTATAGGACATGGTAGGATGGGCATCCCTCACTTTGCGTAGGTTAAATCGCTGGTACAGTCTATATCAAATTTCCCACTTTCTTAAGCTGGAAGTTATTACTTTTGCAAAGCAGTCATACTCTTAGGTCGCACAAATGGCTTCAGTTTAAACTGCCTTCTATGAGTACAGAAGTTGTTCCGCCTTCCGCCCTTGGTCCCAGACCAAGATTTAAGTTAAGACTCTTATCTCCTTAAATTATTTAATACTTTGAAAAAAAAGAAGTGGTCAGTGCTTACTGCAGTTGCTTCAATTGACTTACTTGCCTTGTTAATGCGCTGTATGAAGTGATGTATTTTGTTGTATCTATTGTTACCACGCAGCCAAACTGTGTTTGCCTCAGAAGGTCGGATCAGACTATTTTACAACAAAGACACCATTGCAACAACCTGATTTCTAACTATGACTGTTCTGAGTGAAATAACCAAACACAAGCATTAGTACACTCACCCACTATACCACTTCCATGCAATGCGTCAGCCTGACACATTTTCTCATTGGAGTGACACCACTACTGTTAATTCCACTTCCCATAGCACAGCCACATGACTGTATTGGAGCAAGAAAACCTTCTTAAAAAGGTCAGACAGAGTAATGCAATGAACACAAAATCCATGCAGTATAAGAGGAAAACTCCTGGTGTAATATATTTGCATAGTGTACAATTTGCAGGGCAAAGATCGAGGGCGTCTGTTAAGCATCGATAAAGTACTAAGGCATAATTTACAAGGAACTAATCTGACAAAGACTGGGTTTGAATATTCAAGGTAGATTTGCAAAAGTTTTATTTTGATTCAAGAAGCATTTTCTCGTACATTCCATCTTTAACAATACATACAATAATTAGAAAAGCAATGTTTCTGGTAGCCCTGAGGCAGAGAGTCAAATAGAAAGAGAGATCCACAATAAGTTATTGAGAGTCAAACATAAAAATGAAGAAAGAAAGAGAGTTAGGCCATGGAAAGAAGAAATCGATTCCAACTGTGAGCTGTCTGCCGAAAGGAAGGGATTAGGGCTCTAGCTGGTACCCTGAGAGACACTCCACACGTCACTGTGGCTGATCAGGTCTTAATGCTTATTCTGGATTCCACTTGCTTGACCAATCATTGGGACCTGGTTCCTACTGCAAGGCCAGTGTGACTAGTCGAACAACACCTTTCAACCAAAAATAATACTACTATTGACTCCTGAAGATGTAAGATGTATCCATTGTTTATGCAACTTTGGTTTCTTCAAAACATCATGTTGACAAAATAGACAACAAGCCTATGAGCAAATATGTCCAAATATGGTTTTAATCCTGTAATGCAAGCAAATAAGGCTGTGGTAACTTGGCAAGGTTCACTCAGCCTGGAGATAAATAGGTGGCCAATTAATGACTTAGTAGGCAGAGCAGGAGGAGAAAGGAAGGCTCAAATAACACACAGCTAGGCCTTTCACTGCATGTCTAGCTGCCAGGGGCATAAGAACAAATGCCTTACCTGGCAACTACAAAGGTAAGTGAACTTGCAATCTAGTTAATAGGATCTGGAACTGACTGAGTAAGGCCATTTCTGGTTCAGGTTTAAAAGTGGGCCAGCTAACAATTCTGTCAATAATGTAAAATAAAAGAATGAATTGGCAATGATGTCTTATTATGTCAAGGATTATTAGATCCATAGCATTTTAACAATGTTATGAGTTAGAAGGAGTTATTTTCTTGTGATAACCTGGAGAAGAATGTTTGATTTCTGCTTCCTTATGCTATGGATGGTTTTAACAAGACCATTAGGACTATGTAATAACACTGTAGAAGGTTGAAAAGTCATAATGATTTCCAGAATTAACAGGGCGCATACTGTATATACTTAAGCTTCCCTGGAACCCATATGTGGCTGAACAAGTTTCAGTTATACCTGTGTATATGCATAGATTCTCAAATTTTGTGATGCTGCCGTGAAAGTCAGATCTTCTTTTTTCAGATTGGATAATCTTATTATTCTCTTACATTCGCTCACAACATAGGTCATATTCATAGAGGTAACAATGACAGTAATATTATACTTGTATGGGTTTGTTACTTACTGCCCCAGAGAGGAATATCCTTGCTCTCGGCCTTCATGACGATGGAAGCCATTGTCATCGTGACTGGGATGGCATCAAAGTAAGACGAGTGGGGTGCCAGGGTGAGGATGGGGGCTTCTGCAGGCATTGCCCTTTGCCCTTTCACAGTCATCCAATGGAAACCACCCGCAAACCACATGACCCGCATGAGGATCTTCAGAATTATGTCCACCAGTCTGGAACAAGATAATGCATGTGTGAGGGGCACTTTTCAACTGCAGATGGGGATAACATCTCCAACACTTATAGTATTCTAGATGTATACGTCCAATGTCATGATATCTTTGGAATAGAAGATTCGGGCTGGGGTTAATATTAATATGTGATATCAAATAAATAGGCTCAGTGAGTCATGGCACGAGTGAAAATGACACCATTTAACAGTAAGAAATAACACTTTTAACATTCTTTACCCCATTGACTCTGTTCTGCCTCTTCCCCACTGGACGCCCCTCCTTCTTTGAGGCCAACTTAAGTCATAAGCTAAACTCTCATCACACCAGAGCAATTAATATCCTGGCCAAGATCGAGGATTTGCTAAGAATGCCATTAAGTAGCTGGCATCAGCACTACAATAGGCCAGATAATAGCCATTGTCATATGAAAGTTTTAAAAGAACCAGGTGGGATCGGTAAGTTAAAAATGTGCAAAACTGCAAAAGAAATAATTTAAAATTCACCAAACAAACAGACACACAAATCCATAAGAAAGCACCGACCTCCTCCAGAGGCACTGGGGTTCCACGGTGGTCTCGGAGCGCCCTACTGAGGCCAGGAAGGCAAAAGGCCAGGCCAGCAGCATCATGAATGCAGCTATGAGTAGACGGATGGGGAACAGTGTGACTGTCATAAAAGCAATCTGTAAGAGATTGAGAAAAACGAGAACAGGGTTAAAGAAACAAATTCAACAATACACATATCTTATCAGTTATCTTGGCGCTGTTACAGACACACTTTGACATTAGTCTTTGCAGTGTTAAGTTGTCATTGACTCAAACTCGATGGCTTTTTCATTTGCCTCACAATAAATGCTAAGTTTTAACTGTGTACCCAAAAAGCATCAATCGATCTCTAAAAATACACCGGCATGTTTACACTTTTTATAGGAAGGAAAGATGAGAGAACAGAGCTGATTTTATTACATATCTAACAAAGCACAATAACAGAAAGCCCATCAGACAACAATGAGAAGCAATTAATTATAAGCATCTGGTGTAAAGTAAAAAACAGAACAGTTAAGTAGTTTAACTAGCATCATGTAAAGAAGCCGTCTGTCCTACCCAGTACAGAGGGCAGCAGGCCTGCAGCATGGCCTGTACCAGACAATCTAAATCAGATGGTGTGTCTTGGGTCACAACATGGCCTGTATACCACCTAAGCATGCACATGTTACATATAAACATATGTTTTTCATTTTTAAAGGAACTAACAAAACCTCGTTTGGTCTACTGGTGACCGTTTACAGCTTTTGTAGGACTCCCTGATTGCAGCGTTTATCTTCTGTCAATATTTGTCTTAGTAGCAACCACTACTGGGCAGCATGAAGCCCATCTGTCTTATCCGGGGAGAGGTCTTGTCTGACAGTATTGTCAATTCAAATCAATACATTTAACGCCTGCTTGTTTAACTACTGACAGTAAGCAGCACATTTTGGAGATCAGTTGGAGATTAGACAGTTTTAGGCCATGTCCACACTACTACTATTCCATTTTAAAACGCATATCTTTTGCTATGTTTACACCGAGCGTCCACTATAGGCCGGAGTTTTAGAGCGTCAAAAACGGATAAGTTAAAAATGCTGCTGAGGACAGATACGTTTGAAAAGTCCTGGGTTACCTCCTAGTGTGGACGACGTAACCGGTGAAGTTTGAAAACGATGATATAGTCGCACGTGTTGGCTACTTGACTAGGACTTAGCAGTCACGACGTGTCCTTCCCTGATTCGTCACGTCCCTATCACATGACCCTTTTTACAGAAGAAAACAAACAGCCTTGATTATTGATAGACTACCAGTGGTTAATTCAACATGGATAACAAATTACAGTCGTTGCTGACCTTGTTGCCTATACTAGCGGCTGTTAAATTCAGCATTTTTCTAACTCTACTACTGCCAACATGCGAAGGAAGTAAGCTGTTATTGGAGCGATTAGCGAGCGGTGTGTCCAGCAATGTTATCAGTCGTACGTGACATGTGAAGTCACGGTTTGTGGCTATGAGGAGGGTGATGATCACAAAACCAAAGGGACCTCCCTTTTCTAATTAATGCTTATTTCGTTCTGCACAGCTATTGTGAAGTCCACACAGAAACTGTAAAGGAACAAAAGCATAAATGTTCTCTAGTGCGACAGGGACTTCAGCCACCAGCAGAGCTACGAGTGTAAGAATAGGAAATGACAGACGTGCTGACCCATAATCTAGTAAACCTTGATTTGTAAGTGTTCCTTTTGAAGTATTTTTGATGTGCATGCGTGTGTGTGTGTGTGTGTGAGAGAGAGAGTGATAGAGCAAGACCTGCAGCATTGTAACTAAGTTTAAAAAATAAAAGTTTCCACGAAATGTGTCCGTTTAAGTTTATAGAGGAAGATCTTGGGTATCAAGCACAACATTTATTAACAAAGACTACTATAATACTCCAACCAATCCACTTCCTGCTTACAGTGTACACATGCCCAGTGTATGTGAATAGTCATGTGATATCCGTTTTCAGGCTTGCTAGTATGGACTGAAATCATTTTGCACGATGCTGAAACGCAAGTGTGGACGGAGATCTTTTTTTTTTAACGAAAACATAGTGTGGATGAAGCCTTACATGAACACTTTTTACACATATTTTCCTTCCCCAAAACATAACCCTGGTCTGTGAAATAACCCTTTCTACATCATGATGGTTTTATCTACATTATAGATTTGTTTTGTTGGGTTGTGTGAGGGAGTCGCAAATTTAAATTAAACTCTAATCTTATCGGTTATTGCAGTGACACACCACCCTAGATTCTTTCTTTTCATAGTCCTCCAAACTGTTTACTTTCCCCAAGATCCTCTTAAGATATATGAATTAATTATATATGTCTGCCACACATAGCCTAGCTCTCATTTTATACAAATGTGAAGTATAGTTTTGCACAAGACAGAAAAAAAAAAAAACAACTGGCACTTTCTTCCGATGATAAAATGGGCCTTGCCAGGAATGCTTGAGAGCCACTGTATAATGCATTTGTTAAAAGATTTATTCAGACCCAAAGCATGAGAATGCATGAATGTCACTAAGATTTAAAATAAAGGCAATGCTACAAAAGCAGAGAGGCTTTTTAGGAGCTGGAGTGAATTCAGCCATTGTTCGACAGGGCATATATTCATGCAATAAGGCTCGTTGCAGTCTTAAGAGTGAGAGTGAAAACAAAATAAACATTCATCTTGAATTATGCAACTTGGGAATTGTATAATGGCTGCCAAGTAGAGCCTATATCGTAACAATACTGTAAATCTAAAAAAAAAACAACAAAAAAAAACAGAGGTCGGCTTTATGTTGGTATTACTGACGAAATGCAAAGCAGCAATTGCAGTCAATTGTGAACTAGATGTTATCGGTCTGCTGGTATTATCTCTGCACTGAAGTAGAAGACTCTGAACGGTTAAGACCAGTCTACATTTTAACTATTAATATGCAACCAAAGTTTAGAGACTGTGTTTAAACTAAAAGTGTATCCTGCTTTTTCTAAGCATAATGTAGCCGATAGCCATTTATCCTACTTTTCTTTTACTTTTAACTAAATTAATACTGGAACAGTGAATAAAAAAGAAAAACAATCAAACTAACCTTTTTATTGGTAGTAGAGACATGTGTATGAGCTTCCCGTTTTCAAAATGCAAACCGTTAACCAACAACAACAATTTTGACCAAATGATACCATCAGTTATATAGTTAAAAGAATAAGAAAAAAAAATAAATCAGGAGAGGCTTGAATAGCAGGTCTACCTTAAAAAGTCAGCCCACCTTAAGTGAGCTCAAGTCGTTGCTGTTGCTAACTTCGGGACACGCTAACGTTGCACTGGGCGGAAACCCTGACAGAGTATGCCAAGCAGACACACAGCTGACAACCTAATGGCTAAACTAATTGATCTGGTGGAGACTAACTGGGAAAGTGGCTGCATGTGTCTACGACAATGCACGCAACGTAGTGGCGGCTAACTCATCCGGAGACTGGGGACAGTTGCCTGTTTTGTAGTTATGGCCTGAAAGGATCAGTCTTGTGTAAAACGCTTGTGCGAGTTTGTATACGTTAGGAGTTGTCTGAGTTTGTGTTTATGGGTCTATGTTTCGCTGGCAGCTTTGCAGTCATTGAGTTGTTTGTTAATTGTACTTGTAGGAAGGTTGCAATTGCTGCTCTGTGTGAAATGTCAAATTTAAATACAGTGTGTAATTTGCTCTAAAATTAAGAATCTTGTAATGTATTGAAGTCATGAGTCAATTTCAAAAAGGTATAATCTTTAAAGTTAAAAAGAGGAACTTTCATTGTGTGTGTATTTTGGCGGTCCCTTGGACAAAAGCTGCAGTGTTTCCGAGCACCACATTCCCTTTAGAAAAGGTCCTATTTTACTGCAGCAAGGTCTGACATTCTACCCTGAGAAGTCCTGGTTCTGGCTCACTTGTGCCTCCTTTTCCTCCAAGGGACCCAGCAATACAACCTGGGCCTCCAGCAGCGTGGAGCCAGTGCGCCCAGCTGGGACCTGCGGAGCAGCGAGGCGTAGTGCTGCTCCTGGCCTGAGGAGGAGGAGGAGCCGCTGCTGCCGGGCGCTGAGCTCTCCACCTCCCGCCGGAGATTCGACTGCAGGGAAGCCTGATCTTTCGAGGAATCAGTTTTACACCGAGACTGTTTCATAACCAGATAAATGAACATACAACATTACTCCAACGGTAACAGTCTTCTCTCCACCTCGGAATCCCGAAACCTTTTTGTTTGTTTGTTACTGTAACAGTTAAATACTGTTCTTTACAGTGTGGGAATAAGCTATTGACTCATTGCTGCTTTGGCAGGCTCTAAACAGACTCAGGTCTTTTTGGGGTTTCCCAATAAATCACACAAAGATTGTAAATTAGGCTCATCTAACCTAAGATGGGAATTAAATCAACTTAAACATTAGTAGCTTGCACTCTGACACATTACCAACTTGTAGGCTTTAAGGCTTGATTAGGACAGGAACATTTGCTGATGCACCTAAATCGGCAACTAAAACCCTGAAATATGTTCTCATGTTAGGTCCATGCTAATCAACTCTGTGATCAACTAATTAGCTCATCAAGGTGCAAAACTGCAAGAGCATCTTTATATGGATTGAAAGGTCAGGCAACTGAATTATAATAGAGTCTACTAATGAGAATCTGCAAGTCTCCACAGTTGCTCCAAGATTTGGGTCAACTTCAAGTGAAAGATTAGCAAAAACGTCTCCAGCAATTGTAGCCTCGACTGCACAGACTCCTGCACTGTGAGCAACAATGCCAATTTGGCTTATTAGAAACAGGATTGTTTGTAATATATCTAAAGCCTCAAAGCTTTCGGGACGTTAGCCTGTTCTTACGGGCAGTAATGTAGCTTTATGATCCAACTCCAATCATACTCTCATTGAACGGGTTGATCCAACAAAATTCATCCGTTTCTATAATCCTTTCTAGTCGGCAATATCGAGGATATTGCAAACATAACCAAAACTGATTTACTTATCAAAATTAATTGGAGACAATACAGTATTATCCATATCTGGCCAATCATGCAATACATACGAAACAAAAACTTGTACATGTTTACACTGGTAGACAGAACATTCACTTCCTGCTCATAACCTCAATGTTTCAGTTCAGACTTTGTCATGTTGCTGTGGATGTGAAAACAAAACCAGCACAACATGCTGAAAACAATTGTTCTCAGTGTCATAAGACAGAGCCTTCTTATTTCCATTGTGTCATGACGCACTTTTGGCTTAAGCAAAAAAGCTCCCTTACCAAAAAGATGACAATTAAATGCCACTTTAGGGGATTAGGGATTTGTGTCTCATATTTGGCCTTTTTTTTTTTTGGTACAGTTGTCAAAATAAAACATTATTCTGCAATTGTAACTGTAATTTGCATATTTAATCACGAAGCGAGTTGAACACGCTTTTACATCCCTCGACGCGTGTAATTGGTGTAAATAAATAAACAGTCCTCTGTTGATAACTTCCTTGATTTTATTGCGTTAGCCTTATAGGACAAACCAGAAAACCTGCCCATTCCCTTGGCTTTGATCCACCCGTCACTCTACATTTTTTCCTTTCAGTCTCCGTCAAAGGAGCGAGAAAGAAAAAAGAAAACAATGTGTGTGAACCTCCCTAAGTCACTATTCTTACTTGTAACAAGATACTCGCTTATGCCTGCTATGCCAGCTTAGTGCCATTCATAAAACTGAGGCTCTAACCTTGGACTGAACTCTGTTACTGAAAATACCACACAGCTGTGTCCCAATGTCACACCGTTTACTAATACTTTATACTTATAGTATACCCTATAAGCTACATTTTATGGTAACCATTTTGGCAGGTAATATAATCGAAATTATTGTGTTTAACTGTTTTGTGCTCACAGGAAATAATACAAGATATGCACTGCTGGACGTCAATCAAAAGCCAATTTCAAATTTGGAAGCTTTACAAACATAAGGAAACTGGTTTGGCCAATATTTAACACATGTATGTATTTCTCTCCCTTAGAGCTACGGGTGATAAGAGTACATGAACAATGCACTCGTATCAAACACTTTTAAAATGCATGCTGGCATCTATAGTTATACTTTTTTTCCTTTTACTTTTCTCTGATGTTAATGTACTACATACTCAAACTTGATAAGAAGTAGTATATAGTGTTCATAAGGGAGACAAAGCTCCTTAAGCCCATGGACATGGACAACAACTAAAACTGTCTCTTAAACCTCATCTGAATCCTATGTTGCCGTCACAAGAGATCATATGAGGTGAGCAAAAGCTCCCACATGTGCCTTCCAATTTGTAAACAGCCACAGTTTGAAAGAGCAAGATAATGTGATGCTCACAAGAACACAAAACATATATCAAACCTGTGTCTGGAAGCTTTAAATAGCCTGCAAGTGAACACCTTTTTGCATGAAAGCCTGATAAATATCAGATGATCAACACGAATGACAGACAGCTGAACTGCCTGCATATCTGCTCCATGTTGCAAAATTTAAACATTTTAATCAGGCGTCCAATTGCAAAAACGTTTTAACTTCAACAGCTGGGCAAAATATGTCTCATAAATAAGCTCTAACTTTTAGGTGGGGGGTGGGGGGGGAGATGTAACATGACTGTCATCTTTCCATCCCATTCTCCAGCCTCCATATCCACACGTGTTGGTTGCTGGTTAAGTGGGACGCACCGTGATAACCACCAAAGGCATGAACAGAAAAACGGTACCGTGTTTACAACTAACGGCGCGTTTAAAACATTCATGAAATCATGGTAAAGGGTATCGCACAAAATGCTCGTTTCTGATAACTATGACACCAGTGCAACAAGCTAGGCCCACCCTGGACAGACGGCCATACTAAAATAGCTATATTTATTGTTAACGGATTCCTGGGTGAGAGGTGTTGATTTTAATGTTGTATGCTGTGCAATGCATGCCGTTGCGGTGGCTAAACGTCCATTTTTTTATTAAAAATGCTCAGCCCTTTCCAGCAGTACTTAAGCAAGGCAGCAACCAAACAAGACAGGAGGGAGAAAGCAACATGTATGTGGGCTACTGTTAGCAGGCTAGCTAAGACTAGCTCAGCTGACTACCTGCAATTTAGGAAAAACTGCCAAGTTAAATGATGGTGACAGCCTCTCCACGGTCCCGCACTTAAGTGTTCATGTTCTGCAAACTACGACAGCAACATGTAGAAAGCTACATAGCTGTAGAGGAGAACGTCATTTGGCTGCAAACATTATTTTACGTTAACGTTACCTTTGCCTTTTCCATGGGGGTGAATTTCAAGACGTGCACAAACGGGTTTCTAAACGGAGGAGCTTGGTCCATCTTCTTTCCATCTCCTTCCATCGCACACTGTCTGTTACTCGGTAACCTCATTATTAGATGAGGTCACGTTGGTCGAGGTTGAAGCTCAGTTCTCAATATTGCAAACAGACACTGATTCTGCCCGAAAGGTAGTCTCCTCACGCAGTTTCCCTTATCAGTCCTGCACGGTGGCTAATTGAGGTGGCAGTGCAGGGTTATCTTCCTCTCCCGCAAAGCATGGAGGGATAATGGTCAGCTCAAGGATTAGCTGGGGATATTTGAAGTCGCCGATATATTTCTGCCTACAGTGCGCAGAGCGCCTTCCTCCACACCGTGTTCCCCAACCAGTCAGCTAGCTCTGGATGCTAACGGAGCCACGATTCTGCTCTTTTGACCGTGCGCATGCGTAGCGCATCCTCCGATCTACATCATTGTGCCTAGAAGATTGCCTTCATAACTGTCCAAAATATCGTAATTTGTAAAATGCACCATAGATTTGTAATATTTGCGATACATTTCTACTATTGGCCAGGGGCATGGACAAAATATGAAACATGTTCAAAATAGGCTCACAATGCAATACCCTACAATAAACACATCTGGATTAAATCACACTCTTTTTTCTTGATGTTTAACATAAGCATTGCTGCAACTAACTGTAATTATACGTTTGTGAATTTCTGAGATGTTAATCTTAAAGGGAAACTGAGCATAAAGCCTAAAGCTACAGTAAATGTACATGTACAATTTGTACATTTATTTTATTCTCTGTCAGCACGTTCCCAAATTGTTTCACATTCTTATGAGGGAACTTATGAGAAAATAATATCTATTATAAATAAAGACGTAACAGACTACTGGGAAACAAATTGTATGTTGCTGCAATACAGCATGTGTAGCGTACTGTATCTCTGCCATTTATTCCTATAATAAAACAACAAACAAACATACTGTCATTCCAAGCATAATTCCTCTTAGAAATTGAAAACATGAACTAACTAGAGGTCATCTTGCGATGGGATCACATCAGCCGTGGCGCCAAATTAGGCCAATAGCATAAAGTTAGGGGGCCAACTTCGGATACCCTTGCTCGGATCACACCCATCTTCAAGAAAAGAAAACGCGTGTGAACCTCCCTAGGTCACTATTTTTACTTGTAACAAGATACTTGCTTATGCCTGCTATGCCAGCTTAGTGCCATTCATAAAACTGAGGCTCTAACCTTGGACTGAACTCTGTTACTGAAAATACCACACAGTGTCCCAATGTCACACCGTTTACTAATACTTTATAGTATACCCTACAAACTACTAAAATAACAGTTTCCAGGACCACATTTCACAATGATGACACACACAAACTCGCAAGACGAAAACAACATCAGCCACACCCTGTTGCAGTTGGTAACCATTGCTACAACTAAAGTGTTATGTGTTTGCACACAAATGCATAATAAATACAACTAGACATCACCAGCAGCTCACGTTGTCCTTGTGTCTATATCTATCTATCTATCTATCTATCGAATCTAAACAATGAAATTAGCAGACTAGAATTGCTGTCAGAATCGAAGAGTCATCAGAAGAGTGGTGTCATAAAAGTTGGTGGTGTTCATTATTGGACGGCTAGGTGACAAGAGCTATCTGCCCTTAGTGTGTGTGTACGTGTGTGTACTTGTGTGTGTACGTGCATCGATGCATGCTTGAACAGCCATATACATATATATATATATATATATATATATATATATATATATATATATGTATATATATATATATAAAAAGCTGTTGTGAGTATTAATAGATGGTTTATGTGTCATCATGGCACAATTGTTGAGAACTATGAATTGCATACTGATACAAGTCAAGAGCATATGATTTTAGTCACAAAAGGCAATATTTGTCCAAAGATATCTGCAGCTCCTGAAGTTCAGATATTTAGTTTGTTCGTATCTCAATGAATACAAATATGTATCACTTTAATTAAATGAATGCACTCCGAGAGGTGTTATGGCATTCACCTAATTCCAACCTCATTATTTTTTATGATTGAATGAATGCCACAAACGTATAAAAAAGAAGAGAAGGGAAGAAAAATATGCATTTTAGTTAGATCTATTGCACGTAGTGTATGTTTCACAGCAAATGTGCATGTATTTTAGAATATGGACACACTCAGCACCATGGTTTAAAAACCTACAGGAGATTTATTAGTGAGTATACTATAAATAGGGCATTTGGCAATGTATTTATCTTTAACTGAGGCCTAATACCTCTTGACATATGATTTACTTTAGTATTGAGTCTTGTTTAAATTGAATGGCTCTTCATAGCTGATTGTATGCTTCCCTCTAGTGGTGATTACTTCACAGCACAGTCAGGGGTGTATTTCTGACTACACCCAACCATATGTTCACTCAGACGCACATATACACACACACAGAGTTACAGATACAGCTCTTGTGGACCATACAAATCCACCAACACAATTTTAGTCCGCTGGTAACAACTTTTCCTTTTGTTCCGATCAAGCAAGGGAATTCGGCCACTTTATTGGCAGCAGTAGCCATCAGAGTAAACACTGAAAAAAAGATAAGGTTTTAAAGCATGCAGCCAGAAAAATATTCCACAATCTTTTAAAGGGATAAGAATAATTACTCACAATGAGACAAAACTTTATAACAGATGAAACTACATGTTTTAGTATATAGAGATGGCTTGTATGTGACTTGCTAATAAACATTGCGTTTATGGATCATGGTGTTGTTGGGTGATTTCCACCCCCGACAATAATGTAGGCTGAAACGATATTGAGAAAGATATTACAGAATAATATCCAACCAAAAAGCTGTCATTCATTACATGTGTAGGTTCCAGCAACAATGTACTTTTCTTTGAGTGGAATGTAACATGAATGTCAGCAGTGACCTCGTTTTCATCATTATCTGCCGATCTTCTAAAGGAATTGAGGTCTCAATCACAACATCCTGCTTTATTGACTCCCTTTTACACCATGCAACGTTTGATTCTCATTGAATTATGTGAGAAGAAGAAGTTTGGAATGTGTGAATGTGTGACTGTGAAGATATGATCAGAAGATGAAAAAGAAAAATGGAAAACTAAATAAAATGTTTTTGTGTTTAGAGAGGATGTCATTCAAATTAGTAAAGTTGTGGATTGGCCAATTTCGAAAGTACCACAAAAGCTTGGCTTTCACGTTTTATTTGGCTATTTTTATTTGTCCACTGTCTGAGTATGTGATGAATTGTTAATTATACTGAAGTACTTTAGTTTTGAAGGACAACTTGAAATCCTAGCCAATTTTTTTGTGAATAAAAGTTTTTGGAAGCTAAAGAAAAACTAAGAGCAGAATGTATCTTGACCACAGCGCTTTACTCTATTGCTTAAAAGCTGAATTTTGCGTGCACAGCAGTTTCTTAAGTTCCTCATTCACAAACCTATTGATTGGACTACGTGTTCATACAGGTACTCAAGCATGTGGTGAGAACAAAGGCGCTGTATTTTGGAAGCTGTATTTTATTCATCACACTTGATTTCTCCCTGTCCTCTCAGCAATCATGTTTTTGCTTACGGTTTTTGTAATTGCAAGTATGTCAAGATCAGCCAGTCAATCGTACACATGTGCGCAAACACACGGCATGCACATTTTACACACACACACACACACACACAAACACGCGCACACAACATTCAACCTCATATTTTAATTTGGGTGTGGAACGTGTAGTCAAAGTGCCCTGTGGGCTGACCATATCAGGTCGTGACATTTGCATTTGACAGGAACCACATCAGACAGGGTTAATACTGGAGAAGATGGAGGGATAGAAAAAGGAAAAAACAAATAGTGGAAAAGGTTTCCCCATTCCTCCTACATCCCCTTCCCTCTCTCTTTCCCTCCCTCAATCCCATAGCTGAGGTGCTTAAATTAAAAAGGAAGAAATGCAATTTAAAGACATGGGGTAAACAATCACAAAACACTTGTTTCTGGAGGAGACACAATTTCCTGGTGCCTTGTCCAATTTCTTATGGCCCGGAGGGCTGCCGCATGCGCTTTAACACCTGGTTCTACACCGCTGATTAAAATTGTAATGCCAGTGTTGAATCAATCCATATGACATTTTGGAAATACACAAGTATTAGGTCATTTTATATATACAGCATTTTTTCTATTGTTTTCATTTGGAGAGCGAAAGGTGCAAGGTGGTGACTCGAACTGGGTGTCAATACTATGCCTTCCAACTGTTTGTAGGTAAAAAAAAAAAGGAAGTTTCAATATCCTGAACAAGTACAAATACGTCACTATTATTGTTGTACATAATATTTAAAGCCAGATGTAGGATGTATTGGAAAACCAATAATAGGACGATTATGAATGTATTGATGTAGTTTTGTCAACATTACTGTAGTGATCATCATCAAAAGTGGCCTAAGATGTATTGCTTTACGAACAGTAAGGGAAGAATTATGTGTAGTTCCATTTCCCAAGGGGCATGTGAAAGATGGCTAGCACTTTGGGGGCCTTCCATCACTGTCAATATGCCTTTAAACCCAGATCCAAAGCTGAAACAGCTTCTTGCACTTGACCAAATCAGCTCATGAAGATTGTCCATGAAGGAAATTTGAAGACAGAATGTGTCTTAAAGAAACAAAAGCGAGTAGAGGCAGAGCATATGAGAAAGACACACAGCAGATCTGTGCAGACAGACAGAAGACCAGGTCGATAGTTGAAAGATAATTTAAGGGCAAAAATTCAATTGGGAATGCATCAAGAATGAGTTAAAGGAAAAGTGAGGAGTGAGACTGAGAACAAGAGAGAGAGAGAGAATGTCCAGATTTTTGCACCACTGTTATACCAGTACACCCCCTCAGACCAAACATCTGAGGCAGTGTGACAGACAGACTGCTGTTTGCTTCACACCACAGTAATGTTTTACCAGCCCCTGCGCCCATGTCAATCAATGGCCGGCATGTTCCAAAACATATTCAACACACAAAGAGAACACTTTGGCTTGAGGAAATGGATTGTGCGCAAGATTGGCAGGGGACTCTCTGGATGTGTCAATCATCAAAGGCCCTTTGTTTTACTGCTGTCCTGAGCTTCAACAACAAAGACTTTTCCTTTTGTCTCATTTGTCTTTGTATGCAATATAAACACTTGCATTTTGTGTATTACAATTGGCTGCAAGAGAAAACACATTCTTTTGAGATAAAAAAAAACTCAAACCAAAAGTATAATATTGTTGATTTATCCCAGAGGGGACTTTGTCAAACAGGTAAAAGTGGAATTCACAATACTCGGCTCTGTGCAGCATGCTTTTGTGAAAGAGCTAATCTACGCATTTCATGATATGCTGATGATGAGAGCAGGCGGGGGGGGGGGGGGGGGGGTTTGTAAGCGTTTGAAACCACAATTTCACACAACGGACATTTGAAATCCGAGAGAGCTGCTGTCCCTTCTCTGGCATCGAATCTAAGCGGCTTCTCTTTGGGGTTTTTTTCTCATCTCTCTCCTCTGGTCTCTTGTCCTATCTTCCTGTATGGCCCCTCCAGGTGCTGCACTATCTCACAGCTAACACAGGAATCCATGAGCCATGTACATCCACGGCCCTTTGAAAGAGGAAGCCACTTTGCCGCTCATCTTGGAAAGCACCTTCCATCGTCCTCTGTGTTCTTCAGGGAGATGAAGGGGGCTCCCGCAAGAAGAGCGGGTTTTGTAACCAAAGCCACATGCTGGGCAGGACAGCCAGTTGTAAGACAAGAAAGATCTTTGTGGCGAACACAAGTGCTTGGCTGTCCTCTCGCATGCCTGTCTCTCAGCATTGCTTTGCCGGCTGGACACCTGTACAACTGTAATTTTACACAGGCAAAAACAAAGACATGCTACACAGGGGGGCGTGTAAAGAGGGATTGAACAGGCGTGTGTTTGTGTGTGTGTTTTCTTTGTAAAGAACTCCGTAAGTGGTGCTGAGTGCCTTCTTCTTAAGGTTAGTGTTTGATGGGGAACATCATTACCGTCCATCTCAAAAGAGTCAGCCTTTCAGGAGGTGAGACTGTCATACTAAACACGTTAATGACACTTTTTCTCAATTTTTGCTGGAATAGTGAAGAGATGGACTTTGACCTTGAGAGAAAGCCTCTAGCACTGAGTGACCAAATGACACAGAATTTGGGATTTTCAACATGCTTTGTTCTTCTCTGTATACGTTTCACTTTCAATGGTGTTCTTGAAATAAAGTAAATGAGAGAAAGATACAAAGTTTGAAGCGCTGAATAAGACAGAGGAGGGACAACAAATAGAGATGTCAGGCCGTTTGGAAATGAAAGGGGAGGTCATGGCTTTGGAATGTGACTGGATGATAGAGAGCAGGAAGAGGAAAAAGATAAAAGTCTGGCATGCACACACACGCACAATACAGATACCCATGCCCTGTTGTGCTATCATCAAGGGTCGAGTGTTAGTTGACAGAAACCACTGATCTGCCTGAGTGCTAATACCACGATAAGGCACTAGGACATCGGTGACCTGTGTCTGTGTGTGAGTGTGTGTTTGTATGTATGAGGGATGCACATAAAACCCAAGGCCTTGCTTTAGAAGGGAATACGGGGGCTACAAGCTGATCATTTATATAGTTTAAGTTAATTCCTTGTATTTATTTTCATAATAATATAATTGGAACAAGCTCACAATGCTCACTAGATCTTCCACCAGACTATCACTGGTTAGGAACCAGGTCTTTCAACAAGCATCACTCTGGTTTCTGAAAACATTGCCAACATCACAGTGTGGCAGGTGTTATGCTTCATAATTTAGTAGGAATAATCCATTATGTATATGATTTGGCTTAAATGATACTCACTAAAAGGCACACCCATCACTTCACTGGTACACATTGCCTGTTATGTGTGAGGTTCTTTCAAATGAAGACCATAAGATAGGCTTCGCTTTGAAATTTATTTTCATACTTGGTTTATGTTTGCCAAAAATGAGTTTCTGTCTCTCATTTGCCAGTGAAAACATAAAGGAATTGAAGCCCCCGGGTTTAAGATGGAATGGTGGCTTTATATTTTATGGTAAATTTCATGTTTTGCAGCATATGGATGTGCTCCAGCACACAGTCGAGGGATGTTGATGGTTAAAATGCAGGTTTATTTTATGTGTGAAAGTCTTTTTTTTAATGCATGGTAAATTAAGCAAAAGAAAAGTAGAAAATAGTTAAAGGAATAGGAAGTTTTGGAAATGGGTATATCTGCTTTCTTGCTGTGAGTTGTATGAGAAGATTGATACCACTATCAAGGGTGTAAGATAATCATGAAGCCACAGTCGGCAGCCAGGCAGCTGAGCACAAAAACAGGGGGACACAGCTAACCTGACTCATTTAAAAGGTAACAAAATCCACTTTCTTGCTCGACTCGCTCAAGTCAGTCTCTAAAGACTTTGCTCAACTAGAGGCTGACAGTCTCCCATGGTTTTATTGCTAAAACTGGGTGGAAACAATTATAAAGTTAAAAAACCTGAGTAGCAGAACCAATCCAAAGTCGGTCCCAATCAGCTCCTTTATAATGGAGCTGTGACATGTAGAAGTTTTGTCCTTGTAAACACTGTGGTAGCAGAAACACATGCACAGAACTGCTGTTGCTACAGCTGCACTACTAACATGCTAACAAACACACACAGACTTCTCATTTACTGCTGCTACTTTTCTAAGTAAAAAAGTCCCGGAGCTATCCCCCACCACTAAATGGCTCCAGAAAGGGAGTTGTGGTTGCAGGTTGTATTCCTCTAGAATCTATGGCGGCCTCCTGGGTGTCTCTCCACTGAGATGCGTCATAGACGACTAGGACTTTAGACTAGGTTCGTTAGCGCCCGTTCTTGCTGCCGTTCCATCAACAACTTTGCATTTAAAAAATCCTCAGACATTTTGAAGGTAGACAAGGCTGGGTAGAGAAGAAGAGAGAGACTCAGAGAAAGAAACATAGGCGGAATTATTTTCTCAACAAGCAGATTGAAAAGCTGTAGACAACAACAAAATGACCCTCCTTTAATGGGAATGCTGGAATGGAAGAAGGTGGCATGGGAGGATGACTTTACAGTCAGATTGCAGAAAGGCTGATGCCACAAGTTTTTTGGGGAAATGTCATTCTGTGTCTACACATCTGTCAACACTTTTTGACAACCTTTTTTCTCTCTTTCTCTCTCTCCGACTCTCTTGTCACATCCTGTTCTCTAAGGCAGACACTGTTTAGTCTAATTGACCATCTAGGGTGATGACAAAGGTATCAAAAACAGTGGGACTGTCATTTCACGCTCTCCTTTCCCGTTTCCTTTCCCTCTGCCATTTCCTCATCTTCTCCAGGGCAGTTTGAATCTTTGAGGCGGTGCTGACAACCCAGAGGTTAGAGATTATGATTCTAGGGTAGGCACTTAGACGTGGACAATTTGGGTTGAGAATGTGAATGAACAAGAAGAAGAACCTGAAACAATGAATTAACCCAATAGAGCTACTCAGTAAAACATAATTGGTAATATTGTCTGGAAATGTAGAAATGTTAATTTCTGCCAAATTATGTTATTAATGCAACAGCTAAAGATGACCACATAGTTATTTTGTTTAGTGACGTCTTCATGTTTTATATCTGGTTTTGCTATGCATTCTCAATTGAGCAGCATATTTATATTTTCTAAAGCAATATATTTTTGTACAAGGTAGCTTAGAACCTTCTTTTAAATTAAATAGTATAGTATTATCCAAAATTGGCAAAATAAACAATAAATGTGAGGTAGGTATTTAAGAATGTGTCATGAGACACAGATATTCTAAATATAAATATCATATCATATCTGTGTTTTGGCTTAATCCACTAGTCAAGTGTTTTGAGTTAGAGAACATTTGTTATTACATTAAAAAAAACTTGCAACAATATTATATGAATTTCCATTTGTTACTGTGTTTTAAATAGTTATTTCTTAATAGACACATGTATGGGTTGTCAGCTGCTACAAAGTGGGATATGTCACACATGATTTTGTTTGTTGCAGTACATAGCTATGAGCAAGTGGAGGAGCTCTAGTGATGTTCTTTTGACCACTTGGGAAGACCACTGGGAGGACCACAAGACAAACATTGTGTCTCTCAGTGTGTGTGGACATCTACATCTGCATAAACGCGTGTAGTCTTTACTGTATGTATACGTACGTGTTACTACTGCATGTGTGCTGCACAAATATACACAATTCATTTGTGGACATTATTTAATTTTTGTATGTCCCTGCATGGCGAACAAGCAGGGTTTTATAAGTGTGTTTATGTACATTTACAGTATATGTGCATCTCCCTTCATGTATTTTTTGTGTTGTGATAATGTGAAATCTGATATCAACTAAAACAATGTGGTTGTGAGGCACAAAATAAATACTGGTATGGCAGGTGAAATGTTTCCCCTTATGGCATTCAGTTTGGTTGGTTGTGACAGTTTTGCAGAATCACGTGATTAACTATCCTGACTCAAAGTATTGTGTGATTGGCTACACTTAATTTGAACTGTGCAGTGTTAACAATTTCATTTCTCTTGATTTTTGAAGGTCACATATGGGTAACAATGACATACAGTGCAGTGCATGGCCACAAACAGCAATTTGTAGCTTCAAAGAACCAATGATTTTGCACTTTACACATCTGCATAGGCTGCTGCATTCAGAAAAATAAAGAAACAATCATATAGTTATATATGTAGTTTGAAATTTGCCATGAAGTTTAAAACATCATGAAACATGGAGTGCTTGATAGGTGAACAAGCATGCATTGCAAATGTGGAGGTGACTGCAGATATTGGGGGACTATATAGAAAAGTATATAGAAAAGTCAAATTGTTAGAAATCAATATGAATCTATTATGGATAACAGGGATTGAAAAAGGAATTAAAATATTGGTCAATAAGTGAAATTGACTGATATGTCACCATCTGGAAGGTTATGAAAATGCACAAGTCAGAAGGTTTTTGAAACTATCAGTAAAGTTTGGTTGTTTTTGGTCTTTGTCTTTTGACAAAGATAAACATTAGGGGTCGAGAAGAAATCAAAGATTGGAATGTTGGAGAGACATCACAAGCCTGATAAACTTTCCTAACCTGTAGACCACACAACTCTACCAACCTTTTATCTTTTTACTTTTACAACTCAATAGACATTTTCCAACAGTTTAACTTTTTACATGAATTCAATAGGTATCTGCTTGTATCATATTATTCTCTGACTCAGCGTTGACTCCTGAAGAGAACAGAATTCAGTGAAATAATATCATAAAATAACATGAAATAAATAACATAAAAACTAATTCCAGGAGCAGAATTAAAACATACAAACTGCTAGTCTAAATCGTATTGAGTGTCATAAAGTAATAGACAGTGGTTTAATTAAAGCCCAAATAATGTTTAATAAAAATGCATTTGTCCATCATAGAAAGAATTAAATGGAGGAGACAAAACTCAAAGCAGACTGCAGAGGAAAGCAAAGATGTGAAGGTCAATGCGCATTTGACTCTGGTGACTTGAGATGACACGTTCCACATCTTGTAATTACGAGAAAGAAAAAGATTATTCTTGAAAAACCTCTCAAAAGAGTTTTGTAAAGGAAAAAATAAAAAAAAATGTATGGGAGGATTTTATGTAGTTTTGAAGAGTGAATGTAATTTTCCAATGTGGCGGCATACAACGGCATTCAACAGCAGACAGATTATCAAGCAGAAACATCCTTTCTCTATATCTAAAACCCAGCTGTCTTGCAGCCCTTACATGGTGTTTAAACTGTCCCAGCACAATGGTTGACACTGGTCTTGCAGCAAAGAAAACAATGGCCTTACACGCTCCTATCAAACTCTTACTTAAATCCCCCCTTTTACCCCGCTTTCATTCTGTGTCATTGTGCCTTGTATCTGGCCAGAACTTACAAGTCTCCGGCTGTGACATGAGGGATTCCATGTTGTCCACTCCTAACAGATTACACAAGGACGCAAAGACAAAGGAACAGCAACACTGCCTGTGCATTTATTTGCCTTGGTAAAGAGAGAGGGAGAGAGAGAGAGAGAGAGAGAGAGAGAGAGAGAGAGAGAGAAGCAAGGGTGTCAAGAGAGTGATGGGAGAGGGAGGAAATGAGAGTAAGTTGGAAGAAGAGACTGGAAGAAAAAAGAGACAGAACTAGTCATTTATGGATATGGTTATTCATGGTATCAAGACAATACTAAAAGAAAAAGGAGGAAAAGAGGCGAGAAAAAGGGAAGCATTTCCTGTTACTCTCTCCAGTTATCGCTGGTCCAGGCCGGCATCTTTATTCTACCAGGAGAAAATGCTAATCATCAATCTCAGGCTGCATGCTACGTCTCTGTTTAATAGCTGATAGGGAGTCTCCACAGGCTGCTTTGCTTCTTTGTTTAAAATGACATATAATGGGACTGAGTCTTATCAGTGTCTCAATGCAGTCTCTCTCTCCCAGTCTCTCTCTCTCTGTCTCTGGATAGTGGTCCAGTGTAAAGGAATAAGGCATAGCAAGCCACGATTGATTTTGAGCCAGGGATAACTTAATCCATCAATTTAACATGAAATGAATATGCAAAAGTGAGGGGGGGGGGGGGGAGGGAAGGGCACCGGCCAACCTCTTAAAAAATGACAAAAGAGGAGGACATTTAAACGAAAGGGGGGGGGGGGGGGCAGAGAGAGAGAGAGAGAGAATGGATGGAGATGGAGATGGCATTGATACTATTAGTTACTACCACCTAAAACATATCTTCAAGGCAAATCCATCACTACATGTTGAACCATATTTCAAAAGGACAAAAAACATGTACTGGAGCCAAACCACAATAAGAAATTAGTTGTTGCACACATCAATAAATCTACTGGTGAAAATACATCACCACTGTAACAGACCTGTAGTGGAAATACTCACAGTGCATTGTAGGCTACTACAACATAGGTCCAGGTCTAGTGAGCGATATGGTGAAGATTGTGATGTAGACACAGGAGGCATTAACTTTGTTTGGTGTTTAACCAAAACCACAATCTTTCCATAGCCATAACTAAACGGTACCGTGTCGAGTTTCTCCCCATTAGCAGCTATTGAGCACTTTTTTCTTAGGTAGGTCCCCGTTTTGTTTGTTGGAGGATGCATGCAGTGGACACGATACACATTCTAGCTAATAGTTTTACACAGTTCCACTCATCTACAGGTGGGGGTAATGCACCAAGACACGCAGCAATGTGTCAGCAAAAAGCAGGGAAGAACAGAACGACTAATAAGTAAACATGGATGCAAACAATGCAGGTTTCAAACTTGAGAAAAATCAGCTTTGCAAAGAGAAGGAAATGCATTCAACGCATTTGATGGCACTCACCAATAGACCTTTCTCACGGCAGACATTTGTTGACACTGTTTACAAGAAAGTTCTATAAGACATTTGATAGACCATTTACCTATTTCTGTCTCTTTTTCTTTTTCCAAACAGGCACTCTGTTTATCTTTATTTTTGGTGATCTCTCCTTCGGTTATTAATGGTTATTGCTGTGGTGTTTTGCTTCATGCTTTTTTTCCCCCAAGCCCTGTTGTTACACTATGATTTGAACATCTGTTTAACTAATTGATCATTCTGGGACTGACTGCCAGGCTGGTCTTAACTGTCAATGAACATAGGAGAAAGGTGTTGTTGCCTTTGTGTTTTTATTGAATTAACTGTATCGGTGTTTGTCTTTAGTGGCCTGAGAGCAACCTCATTCATGTCCTCACTTAAGCCATTTTTCTTTATTGACTCTCTTTTCATCCTAGTTCATGGCAGAAACAGCCTGTATTTAAATTACCAAACTACATATTACTTTAGAATTACTTAAAACATATATAATAGAACAAGTTATTTTTTCCTCAGAATATTTAAGAAGTAAATGTTAGTGCTGGAATCAGTTTGCAAACTTGAGTGCTGACCCTGCCTGAGTAATGACTTTAAAATCAAAATCAAGTAATGTCGCTTGATATTTCCATTTCCTCACCGTCATGCACTTACAGGTTGCTACTGTTTATGGTGGTTTCGGGTCAGCTGCTTGTCTGTCACATGATCAGGAAGGAAGAAAAACATTAACATTGAACACGGGCTTGAGCAGATGAAAGCTCTTGGCCTGACTGTCAGTGCTCTGAGGTGATGAGAGATGTCATTACTTATTCATGAGTCCTAAATGCAGAGCAGAGGAGATGGGCATGGCTGACCCTGAATCATAGGGGGTGGGTTACGTGTGTGTGTGTGTGTGTGTGTGTGTGTGTGTGTGGTGGGGGATATTAGGTGAAAGCAGTGTGATTGAATCCAGCTCAGTGCGCCAGCTGTGATGTTGACTTTATCTAGTGGGCCATAAGATAAACAAAGAGCATATGCAATCTTTATTTCTAAAACATGTTCTTTTGTCATGCCCAAACACTCACAAGAGTTTGGAGTATGTGTTGTCTCTGGGTTCTTTAAGGATACATTCAATTTCATTAGTGCTCTGGATACACTGTTAATTGACATGCATTTTGTGGGAAAATGGTGGTTTTACATTTTTTAGCCCAATACTTACAATACAGTGCTGTTTGATACTGATGGATGTGAGGGTACTGGTCTGGAACTGGAATCTGACAATGTTAGTATTAATGAATGAAGAATGTGTAATTCAATGAGAAAGTATGTAAACTACGAAAGTCAAATCAATTCTCCATCCTCAAAAATGAAATATAGCCACTGCACCTTTATTCTTTCTTTCGCTCCGCTTTGCTACAGGGCACGCTATTTCCCTCATTGGCACTGAATATAAATGACGAGGTGCAAGATTGTTCCTTATGCATGCAGTTCCTATAGGTATATTTGCTCACCTTAACAGCGTACTTTAGTAACGCTTCATATCAAGGTTCTTGTAATAAGTATTTTTTAATCTTAATAAGGCACTATTCTAGCTCTAGATTCTGTACCAGCAATAACATAGTGAGCTGTTAATAAGTGCATTGTTAACTGAAAGTAAATGCTGATAAAGTATGCAATAATCTTAATAAAGCAAACAAAAAGCCCAGAAAAGGTTTAACACTAAGTTATTCAAACTCAATAAATGTTTGTAATGCTATTATTCACAATTATAAAAAAACTTCTAAATAACTTTAAAAAAGGATTCTATTATTGTATTAAGAAGTTTCTTGTTTTATAGTCTTGTTAATACATAATAATGTTAATACGCATCTTATTAGGACTTATAAAGGGCTTGTTACCTACAACGTATACTTAAGGTCCTTTAACATGAAGCGCTACTTGTATTTTACTTTCCATAATACAATTGATATTGGCAGAATACTTTCTTTTGCTTATTAATCAATCTACCGTATGGGCTTCCATTGTTGTGAATTCCATTTAATGTATTATTCATTTGTTAGCAGGGCCAGTGAATAGTTATAATGATGACAACTTTCCTTTGCTCCAAAGGAAATGTAATGGGTAATGTAGAGAAAACACATATCGATGAAGACGTAGGAATGGGCTGCTGAGCCACTGGTACGATTCTTTCAGTAAACCTAAAAGATGAAATCCTTTAAAGTCTACTCTAGTCATCAAGGGCAATTCTAAAGTGACCAAAATGTAAGTATAACAACACACAAAGTACACCGCATCTGTCAAAACATATCAAAATAGTTAAAATACTGATTCCAGAAATATGCAAAGGTTACACAGGGAAGCAGATCAAAAAATACAGTATCATCAGTGATTATGTGATTATCTTCCATTCATGACTACATTAAATATACATATTTTTGCTAACAAATACGGCTTATTTGCTGCTCCTAAATACTAAATATAAACAGTTTAATGACTTGGACTAGACTGAATATAGTTTATCTTTCCCCAGTGAACATCAGGAGACACCTGCTCATGTTTCCTGCTGACACTTTATTTGAACTCTCCACTCCTCCTCCCTGCCGTGCTGAGTTGAGTTACAGTGGAATGCTTTGGACGGGATATTTTGAGTGGGCAGCATCTTTTATAATCCATATCCAGTTATCCATTCAATGTCCTCCTGAATACGTCTCTTGTGTGATCAGAGACCAGTGCACAGCTGAGGGCACTACTGTTTCAAAGCAGCTGGAAACAACCTGTCATCAGAGGGTGGAGACGAAGATAATGGATGGGTATTATGGGTTGTATCTGAAAGCTTAGGAACATACTGTAACATATGTGGACACACATTTTGTGTGTCTAAATGTGATACCTGAAGAACAGGGTATGGGAAACTCAAGCCAGATAGATGAGTTGGAACAATCTTATTTTGTTGACACACACACAAAAATTGTGCCTCAATGAAGTCAACATAATTAAACTAAACTTTCTATTTCAATGTTTTATCACAATACTAATACCATACTGAAGGCTGTTTCTAAGGCGCCCGAACCCAGTCCTTGCTACTCCAGTGAGCAGTTTGCCAGATTTTATACAGCTGTCCGAGGATGAAAAAAATGTAGACTTAGTCCCAGTTTCGTAGCTAGATGGATGATAGCAGGTAACAAACAGTGTTGCTCCATGTTTGCAACCTGATATACAAACTCTGTTTTCTATCTCCCAGACTCCCGAGCAACCAGGCCAAAGAGGTTACACTACAGGAAATGAATTCAATATCACCTAACTATTTCTATTTGATAGAGGTGGGTGTAAAATATGCACGTCAGGACAACCCTGCCACGCTGTTATTGACTATTCATTTTCCCCTGCTTGTCATTGATGTATGTGGGCAAAGGAATAAGTAATGCAAATGTAACCTATAGCGTACTCTTTTTAAATATACATTGGCCAAGAAGTAAAAACCTGCCCCAGTGATTTTTCCACAGCCCTTATCTGCATTTGCAGGTTGCCCAGATCCATCAATGTTTATGAAACCGAGCTAGTGTAATTCTTGCACATTTATCCAACTGGAACACACACGTGCGTGTAGACATGCACACAGAAACATACAGACACAAGCACACACGTTTAGAGGGACCTTTCCATTATTCCAAGAATATCTCTGGCATGGCTGGTATGTTTTTTTTCTCTTTCTTAATATCCAACCCAGACAAATATCTTGAATTATTTTCACAGACAAAATTCCCAAATATTTTTTATAGTAGATAAGACAAAGATATGGCTGAGGGAGGCTGCTGGCTGGGCGTCACTGGAAGATAACTAGGTTTTATTAATGACCTGACAGTGGAACAGGCTAAAGTAATTAGACTCTTCCCTCTCTGCTTCTTTCTGCCCTCCTTTGCTCTCTTTGCCTCGATAGATGGGCAAATTTTGGCGATAGTTTGATAACCGAAGGGACACCAGCATCCTGCGGACAACACAATGGAAAAAAAGAGCAGAATGAATGAGTGCAGTAAAAAGGAGGGATGCCATTGATGTTATCGAAGTTCATTCGATTCGCTGCAGAGAAAGCAAGGCGCCTATCGGTTACATTCACCTGTGAATGGTTAATTATCCAGCACATGCATATGGGCGAGTCATTAATAACATTTGATGAATAGTTTGATTCTCTCTCTCTCTCTCTCTCTCTCTCTCTCTCTCTCTGTCTCTCTCTCTCCCCCTCATTTCCCCACTCTAGATAGATGAAACAACAGTACTGATGTTTCTATATTGTATGAATTCACCTTAGCTGGTGAGACAGTCACGGTCACAGTGAATAAGGCTTACACTCACAACAATATAAACTTTGAACACTTGTCACTTCTCAGTTTGCTCATAGAAAGCCATGTCTGCATACCCCAGACCCTCTCTCTACATGAGTCACTGTGTTTAGGCCCAATTAAAGGAATTGTCTGACACAATATTTCTTAATGAGATCTGATTCACCATCATGCATTTTCAAATATATTTGACTAAGATGCCATCACGGCACAGGACAGTCAACAACTGTAAAAGCAGGCCATATCAGTCAATATTATCATATACTAAAGTGTGCATTTTTCAGCACCTGTGAGAAAGGAGGAAGAGACTTACTACCTCTCGCTCCTTCATACTTCATCTCGCTCCTCTGTGAAATGACAATTCCAATCATCGGAAAAGAAGTTCATAATTTAACTAAACCTGTCTGGGAAGTACAGCTGCTTTTGTGGTAGTAAAAAATGTCACTTGTACCAATCTGAAATCGGCGTCATCTTTCTTAGCTGTTCATGATGACAGCTGACTATGACAAAATCACAGTGCACAGAAAATCATAAAACATGTAGTATACAATGTGATACATTGCTGAGCTAATACAAAAAAATAGCATATGATAGAAATCACCAGACAAAGAATATGTCATATAATTATCTCCTCAAGACACACCACCCATGTGGGGTAGCTATCCCTTTTAAAGACCCATTTGTCTTTTGATCCATTAGTAGAAACAGCTGCAGTATCTGTCTATCTCTCACAGCAGCTGCAGGGTGGAGAGGAAGAGTCTGAGATACATTAAGACAGCAAGTTGGTCTGTTAAGTGTTTAAATGTGGTGCTATCCATCCCCTAGGTGCTCAACCAGACCTGTGTGTTTGTCAGTGTGTGAGTGTGTAGCTGTGTGTGTGTGTGTGTGAGTGTGAGTGAGAGAGAGAGAGAGAGAGAGAGAGAGAGAGAGAGAGAGAGAGAGGGGGGAAAGAGAGAAACAGTGCAAACTGTGTGTCTTTGCTGAAAACCTGATATTGACCCTCACCAATATGTATATTTGTGCGTGTCCAGACTTTGCGTGCATGAGTGGATGGATGTGTGTGTGTCAGACAAGGCAATCAGGCAGACAGACATAGAGCAGTAATGAGTCACTCCAGACAGATCCAATGTCCACTTATCACAAAGGAGAGTATAAGGAGATTATCTCTAAATCAAAGGTTGCCAGTGCTATCTGAACTGGTAATCATGAGCTGGATGGACAGGCTTTACTCCTACTGCCTCTTGTTTTCTCCCTCTCTTTCTCTTCCTCGCTGCCCAATTTCTCCTTCTCTCTTATTCTTTACCACTTCCCCTCACTTAATTATTTTTGTCCCTTGTATTATCCCAATGTTCTGAATCTTTTCAACGCTAGTGTTGTTCAGAAACCTTACGTTTTCAGATGGGCTGCTGTTCAGTTGTCTCATCCTGAGTTTCCTCACTGAAGAAGGAGCTCAAGCTGGATTCATCTGGGAGTTGGTGAAAAGTCGGGATTTGGATTGTCTGGCTGTGTTGGGTAAGGTTTCAGCGGTGACATATTGTTTTCAAAACACAGTGGAAATAAATAATGAAAAAAACAACAAGTTATAAGGTGATAAAAGCATTAATTAAGACAGTGGAGGAATTCCATCTTGCTCTTTTACACAACATATGCAGAGCAAACAACAGGATGATTCTGAATGCCAACATTTACATGCAACTCCGTCATTGAGAGAGCAGAATTATGTACAATATCTCTGACTTTGTAGACAAGGGTTTTTGTCCAATCTCAGACCACCAATGTTGGTTTCTTAAAATACTGTATATAATCACGACAACAATCTTTTCCTCTAATTATGAGTAACTAAAAGTGTCCAACAGAGACCCAGTTTCATGATGAAAAGAATTAGCAAAATGTCAGTACAAATAGATTTACTTGTGCTATAAATGTTTGTGTATATAAGCCACTGTATAATGGTGTGTGTAGATGCATTATGTCCATATAATCAAGTCGTATAACATTTTCTTTGAGTGTGTGTGGGTTTATGTGTAAAATCCATGCAGCTATAATTGCCTCAGTTTGCAGCCATAGCTTTGTAACAAGAGAGAGTAGATGTACTTCACCAAGTACAATGATGGACTCTTGATTTAAGATGTAGTACAGCAATTTAGCTCTGGTGTATGTGTTAGACGGACAAGATGTTTTACAGCCTGCGCAATGACAGATCTGGAGCCGGAGATGCTAGTGTGTGTGTGTGTGTTCCTCAGAGTGATGGATCATCCCAGGATTGACATGATGTCCAACAGGAGTGTAGTACAAGCTCCAAGAAACCATGTTGCTTCTGGTCAACGTGTTCTGTGCATTTGCTCAGCTAACTAGGTTTCCTCTTGTGTTTTTTTAGTTTTTAATATTTTACCTTTGTATTGTTTTCCGACGATGTACAGCTTTGAATTTCATGCACAAATGAATATAGGGTGTGCACAAAATAACAGGGACGTCTTACAATATCATGCAATTTAAGACAATAATACTTAAAACCATCGTCTCAAAAATAATAAATAAAAAAAATATTAAGATAATGACAGCACAATTGTCACATTCACTTCAATTGGAGTATATTCTTATTGACTTTCACTGTTTGTTGTTTCTATAATTTATAAATAGAAAGATGGATTAACCACATTTTAGGATGTACATTTTGCTTTGAAGGATTAAGTGTGTGTGTGTGTGTGTGTGTGTGTGTTTGGGGGGTAATCAGGGCAGAAAAGTTGCTGGATTAAATTGAATTTCCCTGCATTGACCTACTACAGCTGCCTGCAACGCATCTCAAATCCCCACAGAAAAGCTTGGTCTCTCTTCCTCTTCAATTTACTTTGTCTACAAGGGCTGGGGAGTCCCTGCAGAGCATCACGACAATGCAACACACACACACACACACACCCAAAGGGCCATTATAAAATGCCAATTTATATTTCATATGTTCCTGTTTGAATCTGTTTGGGCCACACAGTAACAAATGGAGGCGACATGGTTAAAGTATTTATGCTATGCAACCCAACAGTCTATCTATTAGTAATACGGGGAGTGAAGGGAAACATATTCTTTGTCTTATATCCCATTTGTTGTCAGGATGGATTCACTCATTCAGCAAGATGCCATGCGGGGACAACAAGGGGTTTGTAAGGGGCAGAGAGGAGTGTGTGCGTGTGTGTGTGTGTGTGTGTGTGTGTGTGTGTGTGTGTGTGTGCACTCAACAGTGTTTACAGGAAGAACTTTACTTGTGAGTGTTGGTTGGGTTGAGGCAGGGCTGAGGGGAAATGTATGTAATTGTTATGTTGTAACGGTATGTTCTTTGTATTGTCCTTTGTTTACCTGTCCAGGAGACATAAGAGGGTTAACCAAATCATCGATTATTTATACACACTTAAATATGTTCACAACCATTTATATGTGGTGTGGAATTCATTGTTTCTGTACAAATACGGTTAATACATGAATAAAATCTGACTGATCTGAACACCTGGAACCTGTGACATGAAACATACAGTGCATAAAACAGCAAAAAAGAACATGCAGTTCTTGTGGTGATAGTATACTATAGCTTCATTTACTTGGGGAATTCCTCTGTGGCCAGTGTATTAAACTCAAGTCGTGAATGCAAAAATGGTCAATTTCATCCAATTCCAGTGTTATACCCAGCAGTGAAAGAACACACCTTAAAAGCTTAGTCTGCAGCTCAAATCATGACCATATTAACTTTCAGTCAACTGTAATATCAAACCAATCACTTTGACTTGATGTACATAATTAGGATCTCTGTTGTTCTTGTAAAGATGCTTACTCAAACTTGTACTGTACAGTAGGTATCCCGGTAACATCGGATCTATTTGATGAATCACTTGCGAAAACAAATAAACGAATGTTGCCACAGTGGTAGTAGTCAGGCTTACATCATGTAAACAAGTAGAACTGGATGCTGCATTAGCCTAAATGACAGTTAAATCTAAGGCATGCAGCGCTGGTAGCGATATGCCAAGTAGCAGACAACAAAACAAAAGGAGAGATGTTTACAATAGTGTGACAATGAGCCATGCCACGGAGAAAGGTAAGAATTAATAGTTACAAAATGAAATCTTGCTTGGGCTGCATGTTTACCTCTGGTTAAATGCATATTAGATGAGTGGGTGCAGCTTCAAAATAAAAGCAAATAAAATTTGCAGGCAGGCTGAGGTGCATGGGGGCATATTGTAATCACAACATGGTGGAACATAAGTTAAAAGTCTTTCAGAATTTATATAACACGGAAGCAACATTATTTTGCATGTAAGTAAGGAGGAGAATTTGCATGAGATATGAATTACTTATAAGGGGACAACACAAGTTTCTTAGTACCGTAGGCACCAATCAAAATTAATTATTTCTATTGTTAATTTTTTATTGTCTCAACACATGACTGAGAAAATGCATTAGTCACTTAGCATCCATTTAATTTTTCATGGCAAGCTGCTGAAGAGAAAATAAATATAGTCACCAAAGAGAAAACAAATGGAACCACATGATGCAGTGCAGTTGTCACACAGAGGAAAGACCTTTGCAGCCCTGGTAACGTTGTTATTGAAGTGAAGGAATTCTGTATTTACTGTGAGTTTTAAACCCAGATGATATTTGTCATATTCATTTTTTAATCAACTAAATTAGAACAACTTTGGGGAGACTCAATTGGAGATTTCACAATTTTAGATGTCCTGTATTCTTTCCATTCTATTCACATCAGCTGATTGCTTCTCAGATAAGAATGGAAACATTGCAGAATATTATGCCTCATTCCAGTATACATTTACATCCCTTATTCAGCAGTAATACGAGCGGTATATTTATTTGTCTGGATCTCTAAATCTTGCCCATAATATTATCAAGCTAACTGTGTGTGACAGGCCCCATGCATATTAAAGACATTCGTTTTAGTGTCAAGTCATGATGATGATTTGTCTGAAAATATGCTCAATTAGCTATTAATCCTTTACCTCCATGCAATTAGCATTCTTTATGGGGGAGGGGGAGGTGGTGTCTGGTTATAACAGTTTGGTTCCAGAGGTACTGGAGGTTTTCAATCTGATCAATAATACAGGCCTTAATGAGGCGCAACCTGCCCCCAACTGGGAGGATTTCATCCAAAATTCATTAATTTCCTGTTTTATTAATCTGGAACCACAAGCTGAGATGTTCAAAGCTGCAGGAAGGCCAGGACCTGTGGTGCAGGGAAAGAGGGCAAATAAGTGAGCGGGAAAGAGACAGAGGAATTATGTATGCAGTTTTGCCCACACTTCATCAGGAGCCCCTGCCAACCTTATCTTCAAAGTTATCCGGAAAGTCACCAAACTCTAAAGAACTAATCAACCACAAACAAAGCTGCCTTTCATCTGTATCTCGATTGCAATGTGCAGGTCGTAAACTATCATAAAAAAGTGTGATGATTGTCAGTTTTATTCAAACTTAAGATGTCAGTATGCAGCAGCACACATAACAGAAACACCTGCACAATAAAATCCTAAAATCCTATCAATACAGTGGCTCTATAATAAACGTTTGTCAAGTCTATTTGCATCAGAGCTGAGTTTACTTATCATCAAAGTGGCGCTGTTTTACAAGATTGCATGTTTTTTTTGTCTGTCCAAATGTGCGTGTGTATTTATATATAGATATATATATATATATATATATATATATATATATATATATTTGACTTGATTAGGCTTGGAGAAATGTTTAATTTCACAAATCTGAACACTTACTTATGTTTTTGAAACTGTCAAAGTATGTCTGTATACTTATACCAAGTTGTCCAGTATTCTAGACCCATTCATTTGTATCTTGTGAGGGTAAGGCTGTCAGTGCCCTTTGAACAGATCTTTTTTAAGTACACCCGTCTTCATGCTCCTGGACCTCCCATGGCTGCCCTTGCCTCCATTTGCATTCATTTTCATGATTGCTCCATGCCTGTCTCTCTCTCCCCGCCTCGCCCTCCTATTACCTGCCTGTCCACTCAGCTTTGCGTCAGTCTACAGACAGATTTCACCATATTCTCCTCCTTTTCAAAACCACAGGCATGGTTGAGGGGAGCTTTAGTCGAAATCATTCAAGTGTGCTTGTTCACTTTTTTTAGGGGCTTGTCATTTCACAATTCTACCTTTTCCAACGCTGCTGTCGGATAGAAGAGGATTAATAGGCATCACCTCAGTGCTCTTCAGACCTGATGTTTTCTTTGCCTTTGAAAATATTAATATAAAATCATTTTTTTTGCTGAATTTATGTATTTTAAAACATCTTTCCTGACCGACATTTAAAAATCAAGGCAATGGAAGGTGCTTTCGGAAATCTTCACAGGTGTGATTCAGGCAATAATACTTTGAGTACAGATTTAGATTCACTTTTTAATGATGTAACGATGCCATTTACAGGCTCAGACATTAGCCTTCAAACTATTTTAGACCTCAGCTATGCTTCAGACACTTACATGTGTTAAACTCAGTGTACAGGGAGCCATAGTGCACTTGATAAACTTCATAATAGAAGCTGAAATTAATAAAATGAATCCACTTATTGTTTGGTGATTCCCAGAGCTCTTCAAACTATACAGCACCGTTCAGATGGTTGCCTTTGCATTTGTAAAACGCAAAGAAAAAAATATATGGCAGAGAGCCATACAGTCTATATATACTCATCATGAGAAATACTATTTCCTTTCTCGCAAACAATACATCTTGTTTTCAGTGTAATGCAACAACAAGAGTCTACAGCCGTGCTAGTGGCTCGTGAGGATGTTCTTAGGCACAGCGGTACTGTGAGCTAATGTAAATGCAAAGGTCAGCATGCTAACATGCTCACAATAACAATGCTAACAGGCTGATGTTCAGCAAATATAACATTGATATCGATGAACAAAGTTTGGCATGAGAAGCGGTTCCGTCTGTAGTTCGCGGACTATTGACTCATTCAAGCGGGCTTTGGTTGAATGCCGGTAAACAATCCGTGTGAGAGCAAAAGAGGCAGAACGCATATGATGATTTAGCTTTTTATGGGTTTTAATTTAGCTTGTAAACTGGATACTTGTGAAACAATCCGGTCTTACATGTCGTCTCTCTACTCAAACTCCAGTCTCATCTCAAGTTAATAATCGGACTGTAAACAATACACGGAAAAGCAAGTCTTTGTCTGGACCAGATACAGCTCCTTGTCCCCCGAGGCTTCTTCGTCGTCCAACTGATAACTGATGGGTTCTGAGATTGGTATGAGTTTGGTAATAGTTAGCATACTCATATTAGGTAATTAGCAGTAAACACAAAGCTAAGCTGATGGTGATGTCATTAGTTTTGGAGGTATGTGGTCATAAACCATAAACTATTGGACAGAGATACTTTGTTGAAAAATGAAAGTCCTTTTATTGAAATAGATCCAGAAACAGCCAGAAACACTTCATTTTCCCAATTGGTGTCGATTTAAAATAGCTTTTACTTCTTTGTCCAACATCTATCATCCTCAACAGCATGGACACGCGCCCTCAAGTTCTCCCGTGTGACAATTTAAATTCAGACACTCAGATTTAACTTGCAACCACATGGAGCTCTGATTTCAGCAACCTGGGAGAGTCACACAGGGAAGTCATGAAAAAAAATGAAAACACACAGAAAGTTAATGGCTCCTTGACTGTGTATAGACTGTGACAGGAAGATTGCAGACATCAATATGTACTATAAGTATGCTGGCATGCACCCTCATATTTTTATTACTGTACTTGACAAGGTCCAACACTTGAAATCTGAACTCATCCTAAAATTGTGATCTTAACACCAACAAAACAGGTCCAACTGGCAGTAGTTTTAAAGCTTAAAATGGTTTGCATTAAGATAGAAGAAGTACACACAAACACACACACACACACACACACACACACTCACACACACACACACACACACACACACACACTCTCACACACCTGTCTTCATTTTGGATGTACAGTATCATGCCACTCTCATGTCAGGGAACTTATACGGCACGGCCGTAGTGTGATGTGCCTATGGTATAAAAAATAAAGCGACTGTCATTATAATATTCATGAGCCTTCACATCCCTCCCTTCCCCCTTTTCTGTTCTTCTTTCTCTCCTTTCCTCATTCCCTTTCCTCCTTAACACGCCCCTCCCCCTCTTTTCTCCTGAATGCCAGAGGTGACAGACAGAGACTTTCTTGTCTCTTCTCCACAGCTCTTAAATACAGAAAAGGTTAATTCCTTCACTGTATATGGACCTCATTTCAACCGCCAGTGTTATATCCCTGCCCCCGTCTTTTAAAGACAATGTTTAAATTTTTAAAACCTGCCCGTCCTAACCAATTTAACTCCAGCTGATCATTCTACAAAAGCACATGGCACAATTAAAAATGCATCACAACCAATCTTGGAGAAGTTTTTAATGGTTGGGATGGAGAAAGAAATGTATCTCGTATACATTTTATAATGAATTGGATTCTCAAATGGGTTCTGAGAAAACTTCAGCGATGTATCAAGTTTAACCAAGATGTCAAGTAATATGCTTGGGTACCAGTAGGTCACTTTTTCATAAAAAAATCTACAAACAAATTTGAACTAACATTACATTATTTCTGATTCAAACAGGAATGCAGCTTACGACTGAAAGCCATTTAATCGGATTCAAGGTGTCTCCAATGCCTCATTTGAGGGTCAAGCTAACATTATATCTGCAACTCCTCCAAATAAAATAACAAAATGTGCTGTTGGTCAATGCTCTCCAGAAGAACATATGCCGTTTTGGGGCACTCACTGAATCTTTATTCAGGACAGTTGCGTTTTTACAAAGTCAGTAAGCAGATGGACAGTCTAATGCTTATTCCACTTGTAGGTGATTACAGAAGTTCAATTTCTTTCCCACATTTAAATAAAACAAATAAAAAAAACAAACAGCCCTGCGGACTGGACATGAATGTCAGAAGCAAAGTTGGAAGTGGGTAATTTGTTCTGCGAGTGCATGATTACTGCAAACCCAATACTGAGCAAATTAGGCACTGCTCAATACTGGCACCACCTAACTTCACCAACTAATAGAAAAAAGAATTATAAAGAAAACACATTTAGTGTTTAGAACACCAAAGTCGACTTTGTCCTGGCAACAGCCAATAGATGAGGGAGGACAAAAGACTTGGGAATCTATGAAACATCAGTATTTTATTCTACATTTGATGATTTTTTATGCTAATCTGTTTTATGTTACTTGTTACAAGTCTGTCCTTGACACACCTCATGGAAACTATTAAGAAAGCAATCAAGCCATTATAATAACTTGTTGGTTGGCAACAGTTGGCAGCAGTTGGCGCAGTAATTCTATACTGTAACATGTAACCGCAATGTTTAGGTTGCGTCAGGCCAAAGACTATGTTATATGACTCCTTTCTTCCTATTCTAGCAGCTTCTCATTGTCAACTGTCAAACAATCTCATCATAACAATCACATGATTCATTTTACAGCAGGAGCCATTTTTTAACATGGGGAAATATGACTGCTCTTTTATCCTCCATGTCTTTACTGTACTTAAAACTGCATTCAAACTTCTTTTTTTTTACAATCCTTTACTCACATACTGATTCACCTACTCAACGTCTCTCTTTCTATCGGACTCTCACGCATACACAGTACCTATCTCAGTCTCTTCTGCTCACTCTGTCTCCCCTTATCTGCAGCTTTCTAACAAATAAGATGACAACAAGCAGAAAAGTCTGCTGGACATACACACACGTGCATGCACACGCCTTCACCCAGCCGCCCCTGCCGCTGCATCTCTGCACCGCAAACAAGCATCTGGTTGTTATCGCTCTTCGCCATGCATGCTGAGCAAAGTTTAAGCTGATTCGGTGACAACTCCAAACCGAGCCACCCCGGCATTTCCTTACAGCAAGGCCCCTAATCTGCCAGACTGGGAGGAAAGACAGAGAGTGGTCCGCTCTCTAATTCGACAGAGAAGCGAGGCTTGAAACAGCACAATTAAAAAGATACTGTTGTGTTTACACTCGCTGGCCTGTGTAACTGCTGAATGGGGGACATAAACAGCTTAGCTGCAGTCAGTGTAAGTGGCCTGCGTGGGCCTCCTCCTGCTGAATACGAGTAGAGCTACTGTATTCTATCCCACCGCATTTGACAGGAATTTGAAATCTGCTGCATTATGCGCTGCCCACAATAAACCTTGTGTTGTTTGAAAAGCCGGCATTAGACAGCAGAAAACTGGCATCAGGGAAGGGAAATAATTTGATCTTGTCTAATCTGGTTGAGGGGGGAAATATTGTAATCCCCTCCGCGCTCTGTGATATGTCCTTGCATCTGGCTGTGTGCTTGTGTACGTGTGCTTATGTAGGATTGTGCACATGCATGTGTTACCATGCAAGACAGAGGTTTTTGAAAGCATAATTTTGCTGTTTGGTCCTTTGTGTGAAATTGTTGATATTGCCTTTTCTGCTGAGGTTCCCATAGGTGTTTCTCACATAGAGGATAATAACAGACGATTTGGAGCTGGAAATCCATTGTACACACACACACACACACACAAACACACAGAGTGCCGCTCAGTCCTTGCGGGCCCATCAGCGCTCCATTGTGAAAGCTTCTGGTTTTATGAGGAGTGCAGATGTAAATCCTCACATTCTCTGTGATATCTCTTCGGCATCCTGTTGTCTCTATCTTTGATCACCTATCTTCTGGGAAGTGATGAGTGCAGAGAGCCAGAAACCGCGAACAACAGACACATTAGGCCTGTTGTATTCATACCCGCCCAGAAACAATGGACCTGTGTCAGGGTGATTGTTTCCCCCAGCGACTCTCACGGAAGGCTTTGAAAATTGAAAAACAAAAACTTTCTGTTTCACACAAGCCTGTTCCATCTTCCTCTGCCATTGTTGTTCCTCTTTGATAACAGGCTTGAACAAAACCCCAAACTAATATCACATGCTTTCATTCATTACGATGCTGGATCATAAAAAAATGGACATTTTTGGATTGCTGTTCAATCAAAGTCTTTGTTGTTTTTATTCATGCCAAAATGTTGTGTTCAGTCATTGTTGTTGCTGTTTTCTCGGATAAAAGCTATCATATAGTTATGACAGCATAATAGGTAATCAGGTGAGAAAGGGGCCTTTTCTTACTTTGTCCTTGTTGCCGGAGGGATCCGGGGAATGATTAGCAGGGCACACTCACCCAGGGAGAGGAGACACAGAGTAGAGTAGATTGTCTTGTGTACGACGATAAACTAGGCTCATTATTATCTGTCGAGTGATAAACCACATGGATGGTTCTGATATAACGCTTATACAGCTGCTGTGTGGTTTGGTCTCATGCTTCAATCTGAACACATTTCCTTGGATTTATAAGCATGAACTTTTGCTGAAATCATTGTCATAATTTTCAGAGACAATGTATAATAACCTTTTACAACTTTGTCTTATTGTCAGGTTGTTCTAATAAACTACTTTGTCTTATTCATTATAGTTATTTAAGTAGAATTTTGGTTTATATTAATAAGTGAAATAGTTAGACAGCTCCTAAAATAACCAGAAATAAGAAACATTAAAAACACAAAAACTCCAAGAACAACATGATTTCTGTTACCTTAGCATGCTTCTTGAAATACTTCTGCAGATCGGGAGAGTTGTGTGACTTATTTACCTGTCCAGCCTCTCTGTGTACAGCGTTGTCAACAAGATGTTAGCACTCAAAGGGGAAAATAACTGCAAATATAAACATGGTGAGGTACATCTCGAGCTGGAACAAACCTGCTTTTCTGACAGCTTGACAGTCACCTGAGGGTGAAACAGATTCCAAAATCACTGTCCAACCGGCCACACATTGTCTTGCTTTGTCTGACTCA
>NW_022280119.1:871188-877278 GCF_004355925.1 Anarrhichthys ocellatus
ACAAATATAAACTTTTTACACATTCTAATTAAAGTAGCTAATAAGAAAAAAATATGGACGAGTTTGCCCAGCTCTGAAATCTTCTGTTGGGTGCAAATTGAAGTCATAAAACTTCATGTTCTCTTCCAATTCTGTAGTTCCCTTTTCAACCCATAGAGGTCACTGTTGCTTTACACACTACTCAAAACAGATTGGTTCAACGTAAACCTCTCTCTGTCCCGTATTAAGTATCTCAACCTACACATTTTCTGTAGGAATGCCTTCTACCTTTCCCGTTGAATAATTGTTGATGATATTGTTTTCAAAAAAAAAATCATTTTTCAAACTCGCACTTCAAAGAGAAATGTTTGGTGTATTTGTGATGTAAAAATAAACTATAAAATGTTATTTAAACTGCCACTGTGATGCATAAAGAGGTAGATTCCTGCATGTGGTTTTCAGATTTCAGGCTGTTGCACTCATGAGAGTGTCTAAATTGTAAAGGAGCAAAAGCACAGTGTAACCTCAAACTAACCACAAACACTTTGCAGAGCACTTAAGACTCACTTCAACTGGTTCAACCTGCTACAGGGAACACACCTCAAGTTTTTAACCGGCAATACAGAAACCCTTTTGAAGTATTGCACCTATAGTGTACAACAAAAACAGTTAGGGACAGACAGGAAACATAATTAACACCGAGTATTAATCATTTATATTTCAATTACTCTACAATGGTGTTAGCAGTAACATTCAGATAAAGTACAGTAGTAGTGGTAGCAAAACTACTATCACAAGCACCACTTCTTTTAATGCAGCAGTGCTAATAGGCTGGCTAACATAATACAAATGTTTTGTGCAAAATAGTCTTTGACTTTTATTTTGTTGCTATGAGTGTGCAAATATATACTTCCTGAATCTGATTTACTACCCAACAGAACACAGTTCAGTTTTAAATGTCAGAGCTGTCTACCTCCATCACAGAGATTCTGGTGGCAATCCACTTGCTGAATACTGGAATATTGGATAGGATGACGAAATCGGACAAAATCACAGACGTTACTAGAATCCTTACATGGTTGATCGTAATGTTTTTTTGAAAATGTATCAGGAATAGCTGTGGTCTCCTTTGAAAGGTAAGAAGCTAAGGATAATGAATCCATTGAAATTAAACTCAACTATATTACCATTTCAGAGTACACGGAGAAGCAAGGAAGGAAAAAATGAGACTTGTATTCTCGGCTTGAGTAAAATTAAAATTTAAGAGCCAATATCTCCACTATAATCATGATCCCATAGACAACGATGCAACGACTACTGCCTACTCTTTGTCTTCAACTGTAACTATACATTTGATGAAAATACACTAATTTGCAACATATATTATACAATTTGTAAAGATATACTCAGGTGGTCTCAGTGGTTTGGTCATATTTACTGTTTCCATGTTTACTCTTAACTGGGAGTTTTACTTCAAAACATAATTTATTTCCATATATATGGATATATAAGGATCGTGGTTATATCTGGACCCTGGTCCTTCCTCCGGCCATGGCCTGCTGACTCCCAATGCTACTACCATTTTTGTTATTAACATTATTAATTCTATTACCGATACCATTAATGCACATTACTGACTTTGCTTCTTCACTAGAGTCCCTGTGCTTTCTCATCCCGCAGGTTTCCGTGGATCCTGGTTATACCTGGACCCTGGTCTTGCCTCCTGCCGTGGTTCTGTCATATGCATTGAATGTGTTGTAACTCTGTGATGCTGTTCATTCTGTACACATGACATCTATTGCACTTCTGCCCATCCTGGGAGAGGGATCCCTCCTCTGTTGCTCTCCCACAGGTCTCTCCCTCTTTTCTCCCCATTAAAGGTTTTTTTGGGGGAGTTTTTCTTGTTCCGATGTGAGTGTTCCGGGACAAGAGGATGTCGTATGTGTACAGATTGTAAAGCCAATTTATAATTTGTGATTTTGGGCTATACAAAAATAAATTGAATTGAATTGAATATAGCCATGTTAAAAATAACATAAATTTCCCAAAAAACATTGCAGTAATGACCACAATGAATATTGATCACTATTCATACGACACAAGAGCTCCAAACTATACCGTTAGGAAAATGCCAAAACCCACAGTGCTCTGAGGTATCCACATATTCGGATGAGACGACGACAATGATGTATAGCTTGGCCATTTGGTGGCTGTATCAAGTACTAAAACCAGCGGTTGGCTGAAAGTGAAGTACATAGTTTGAGCCATCATGCACCTTGCTCCTATTCCAGCCGATCTGTGTGGCTTTCTGATTGATTATAATTGCTGCAGACATATAAGTAAACAAAATCTGCTGTTCTGGGCAAAGAAATAATGTAGTCCTTTGTGAAATACTTTGGCAATAGATTTATGTCAGTGTGATGGTAAAAAGTGAAGTTTGGCTGCTTAGTTTCCCCTTTGACAGCAGCTGTTTCGATGGGAGGTGAGCTCAGGTGCATTCAAAAGCTTGGAATTGCTAATTTCCAGCAATACCACTCATGATATTGTAGACTGACGAGAAAATGATCCTGTATCTTTTGATCACAACGTGTTCTTTTAATAATGAGGTTTATATCTGCACTACTTTATTGTTAAAATACTTCATAATAACACATAGTTTGGACAATGTACAATTAGTTTATAGATTCTGAAAGCTGAAGACCTCCTGTTTTTAAAACAGTACAACACTGATGTGTTCTGTAAATAGACGACAATGAAAGAGCGATATTTCATATATCTTCATTACCTCATGCCCCGGTTTTTGTGTTTTTGTACCTCAGCTTAACCCAGACCGTGTAACTAGATGACAAACAAAATGTGATTTGAAGACCAAAAACAACTATGAATGTATGTCTTGTAAGCAGCTTTAAAGCTTTAGTCTATATTTCTCTATTTCTCACTCATGACTCAATGTGGAACCTGCTGTCACCTGTTCGACTACCTAAAACATTTTTTTTAGTTTAGACTGACATAATACACAATATAGAACTTGAATGTATTTGTTATTGTCTGTTTAACTACTGTCTATTCTTTTCAGCTACAATGAAAAAAGTAATATTGACAAGAAAGTGTACAAAAACAAAAAATACAAAAACATACAACCACGGCGGTGTGATCAAGTACAATCTATGTCTCTGAAATGCAGACAAAAACACACACACACGCAAACACACTTCCAACTCCTGCTTTCGTGCAGTATATATGTACACACTGGAGCCACCAGACAGGCAAGTGTGTGTCCGTGTGTGAGGCGTCCATAACCTAGACATGCTGTGTAAAAGTATACAAAGTGTGCAGGTGTCCATGGGACATGCTAAGCAAGTTCAACACACCTCTATACACGCTGACAACCATGCCCACATTTAACACATGAACTGCAAGTGCCAAACGTTCAGGCTCTGCTGGCTTGTTCTGGGGGTTTGCGCCCACACACACACACACACACACGCACGCACGCACACACACACTTGCTCACACATGGCGTCTCAAGGAAGAACCCACTAGAGACTTTGTGGCTTGGTATTTGGCCCATCAACATTCAATTTTCTCTCTGCCCCTCTCTGCTGAAGTCTCATTTCCATCTCCTGACATACACAAAGGCACAATCCTCCCTACCCACTGAATCTGTTGAAATAAATAAATAAATCTTCACTCCACTGTACATCAGTTAATTATGTTTCACTGAGTGGCAGACTGTCTCTACTATACTTCCTGCCTGCATGTTTACACACACACACACACACACACGCACACACACACACACACACACACACATAGATAGAGAGGAAGGGGGAAAAAGAGAGATGGCAGACTGCCACAGTGGCTTTCACTGTGAACTTGTTTAGTCAAAATAACAAGTCGGGGGATTATGAAAGACTGTAATTAGGTGTTGCCAAATGATTGTGCAAGAGAGTGAGTGACTGCATGGCGTGCTCCTGACTTACCTTGTTAAAAAGTCCTTAAGGTGAGTTGGCATGTCATTCAGGCTGTAATGCCTACACCTAGCGGGGGAGTTTTAAGTCATTTTGGCATGTAATTATCAAAGGAACACTTTCTGATAGATGGCAGAGTCAACGATGGAGAGATGAAGGGGGCATGAGGAAAAGAGAGAGTGAGAAACCCAGTCTGAACCTCATCATAATTAGAGGATTTCTCTGACTTTGATCCAACCGATAACACTTTTCTCAAGAATCCTTTTTAAAGTTGATGTATTAGACCCATACCTGAGACACATCCGTGCACCTGTCAAACAAGCTATTCTAATTACGGTAGCTATCAAAGGAGAAACGTATTAAATGCTAACCTTTAGTGATAACGTGATGAAATCAAAGGATGTGAGCAGTAATAAAGCCTTGTGTATGGTATTCTTGGGGACCGTAATCCTTTAAATACCCATCATGACCTATGATCTCTATAAACACTGTTTCTTTGAGTTATACTATGGATATAGTAGATATAGCATTTTTACATCAATTAAGTGATATTTCAATGTAAAAGCTTGACATTTCTACCGTGAAATAGCTGCATTTCCTTTCAATCTTACTTCCATATATTATATATTTGTTATATACCCTAGTTAACACCTTTTTTTGAAAAACGGACGTAGTCACACAGAATCACAAGTGTATCCTTTCTCTAACTTCGCCAAGTCCATCACAGCTCAGTCTGGGCTGTTTGAATGCATTTATCGCCAGCTGATTTGACCCAAACATTAGCAATATGAGAAAAAAAAGAGTCATTAATTATGTTTTTATCTCAAGACAACAAATCACGTTATTTTGAGATAATAACATAATAACTTGTGATCTCGAGATAACGGCACAAAAATAAAAAAAATGTAATCATGTCCGTTTAGGGCTTCCCTAGTCGCCTATATGTCGGGAAATCATTCCTCTTTTGGGAAACAGTGTTTACTCTTAAAGAGGAGGTTACCATATTCGCCAGACTACAATCTAAAAAAATAAGTGAATCACCAATTTCTGCAGCTTGTTTATCAGTCACATACTCACACATTCCCTTGTTTTGCTCTTGGGAGTGGTCAACATGGTTTTCTCTGGCAATTCACACTTGTCGTTTTGACTTTTTTAGCTCCTCATTGCCTTTGTCAGCTGTAATTCTTCACAACTAATATGCTCCACTGTCTTCCTCCAGTTTGGACTCTCAAGCTCTCCAGTCTTGTTAAAGGTCAATGTCGAGATAGTTTACTATTGGTCAACAGCTCATATTTGCATGTCAAAGTTCAGTCAAACATTCCTTGTAAAACTTCCTCAAGTTTTGATATTATTTTACAAGAGCAAATATTTGGATAATGTTGATTCCCCAGGATCAGAGATTGAAGACTGTTCTACAAAATCAATGCTGTCATAGTTCAGAGCTATCATTGAACTGCTGCCACGCAGGGAAGGGCATAATGATTCAGCTCAGAGATGATAGCCAAATCTGTTCTGTACATATGCACGGCATTCCAGTTTAGAGGAAGTGTAAATACAGGACAGAGGTTAGTTCAAACACAGAGACCTGTGCAACCTCTCATTCTCTAATCTGCAACATTTTCACTACATGGGCCAGGGAATGGGAAACATGAAATATTCACTGAGTACAGTTAGGACAAAATGTAAAATGTCTTCTATTTTCAGTAACATTTAGGTCATCAAAGGCCCAAACATAAAACAACTAAAGCCTCCTCTATATGCATCCTATGGATAGATCCATAACAGATAAATCTATGATGCCCCACAAATACATGCTGTCTACATTTCCTGCCCTGTTTCAACTTTAAGGAGATTTTAATATAAATCCTCAATTTTAAGGGTTTACTTAAAATTATACAACAAAAACATTTCTGGAAACGTTTCTTTGACAATGCAGGAGAAATGTCAGCTCTGATACAATACATTACACTCTGTGAGAGAGATGTGCCAAGGGACAACACTTTCTCCTTTTATTTTTCAAGTCATATTTATTTTATTAGGTGTATTCTCCATAGGCTTCATGGTGGCAGGATAGCCATGAGCTCAGACACTCACTCTCTCTCTCTCTCTCTCTCTCTCTCTCTCTCTCTCTCTCTCTCTC
>NW_022280119.1:877288-894550 GCF_004355925.1 Anarrhichthys ocellatus
CTCTCTCTCTCTCTCTCTCTCTCTCTCTCTCTCTCTCTCTCTCTCTCTCTCTCTCTCACACACACACACACACACACACACACACACACACACACACACACACACACACACACACACACACAGCAGGACCAGATGTCCACTGGTGCATGTAGTGGTTCTATTTTATTTCCACTTGGTGTTTTTTTTCCTTTCATCCAAGGGAGCAGCAGCAAGACATAATTAGTATTGGAGAAGACACAAAGAGTAGCTCCTAATGATTACAAACATCTATGTAGTTGACTTTTGTGTATGTAATTGAAAGGGGGTAAAAATCAATAGCATTCAATGAAAACTAATTGCGAAATGTGAGAGTGGGGAGCTGTTAGGCGGCTATTAGGAGAGGCAACACCAAACCACTTCGAAGATTCTTCAGTCAGTTAGAAAAGCGCTCTGAGCGCAAATTTGTGTGAAACTGTGCGTGAACAATGGCTGAATAAAATACCCACAATTCTTCTATTATTTAGTAACTTTCAGGCAACATGGAGTGATGGGAAGCAGATGGAAAACAAGGGGGAAGAGAGAGCATTGTCTTGGATTATTTTCTGTTTGTGGTTTTTAATGAGAGAAAAGGTTTTTCTGATCTTTCTTTTCGGAATTTAAACCTTAATTGTGTGTAAGATACTGTATATAAGATTGAGCTACATTTGCAATAACATGATATGTAAGTTTTCAGAAAATACAAAAATGAAAATACAAACAGAACACAACAGAATAAAATAAAGAAATTAAATAAATAAAAAAGAAAAATGTGAATGACTTGTTAGTATTGATCTAGTTTGTGTTTTGTTTACATTTTGCCCATAGATAGACAAAATATATGTCAATATGTTCTATGTATGACTCTTAATAAATTACTTTAAATAAGAAAGGGAAGTCATACAGAAAACAGTTCTGTTTGAAAACAGTTCTGACCTACAAACCTATAAATCCTGCAAAATATCCCACATTTACTGAAGTGATTATTCCTATGCAGACTGAATAAACAGGATATCAATGGCGTCAAAGTCAAACACTCGGGCCATCAGGAGGATAGATACTGGCTACAGACATCTGCCAAGTTCACAGGGGTGCATGTTTACACTGTGAGTTGAAGCCTGAGTAACAAAGGGCAAGCGCTGACAAGCAAATTAATACATTTCTATTGTGGGAAGGGACGCCTAATAAGCCTTTAATGTATGCCATGTATTGTGTTTAGATCACATTCTACTACTTGTTTCAGTTGGTAAATTACAACCCACATAAAACTTAACATTTTACACATTTTCAGAGACACCATATTGTCAACACTTTGGTTTTCTGAGGTCCTGGCTCTGCTGCACTTCAAACATCACCTGTGGTCCTGTACACACACACACACACACACACACACACCTACACAATTACACAGAGATTAAGGAGAGGCCACTGCACAACAACCGCAGCCAGTTCACACTCACATACACAAATGCACACACAAAATGTCAGTTGGCCGTGGTCGTTGGCAGTGGCCTTGCCATAATCTCTCTCTAATTATATACACAGCCAGGCTTACTGTTTCAATGCAGAGACCTGAGAAAATACAACATACTAATCTTATTTGCACACAGTGGCAACTACCCTGTTGGGTGAGGAGAGAGGAGAGGAGAGGAGCGGAGGGGAGAGGAGAGGAAATGAGAGGAGAGGACTGAAGTACTAGATTTTTATATATCATTTTTCACGTTACTCTGTGTCTATGTTGTATTTTTATATTTTTATTTTATTTCTGATACTACAATACACTTTTGTAAATGTATTATAGCTTTACATTAAAGTTATAAAGTTTGTCATTCATTTTATATGTTTTGTATTTTATTTTTCTCACTTTTTTTGTAATCTCTTAACTGATGCAGTTCCCACTTGAATTAATGAGAACACATGCGACCCCTTCCTCTCCAGCCCTACTTATGAAGAGTGTCAATGATAATATTTCCTTCTCAACCCTCCTCTCTCCGGCTGTGTATATAGTCTATATGGAGAATGGCTGAGTTCTTGTTTCCACTTGGATGCCCTGTGATAGAATATATTCCCCTCTACAAAGGAGGTGCGATACAGACAGGGTGTCTCACACAGACACACTCACACGAACCTACACACACACACACACACACACACACACACAGGCCTACACAGCAACACACACTATGTAAATAATGCATGTGTCTTAAAGGGTTTCACCCCACCACAGCTGGCCCACTTCAATTAGAACGCTTTGCACTCATCTTTTCCCTCCTTTCTCGTGCACTGTTTCTCTCCGTTTTCTCGCTCATTCCAGTTACGGTTACGTTATTCTACTGTTTGCACAGAACATTTGAACTAAGAATGGATTTTCTATACTTTAGCTGTATCCCTTATACAGTTTCCAATTGAATTGTTTACAGTAAGATATGCCACCTTGAGATGCCTGCATTTAATACCTGCCATACAACCTTCTTCTCTTCCTCACAAATAAATGTAAAAAAAAGTAGACATAGAAACAAATAACTTACACATTGATTATGCCCTGCTTCCTGGGTGTTACCTTGCTCAGAGAAGCCACTAAAACACTTGTTTGATCTGCTGTACAACATGTTAAACCATGCCAAAATGTCCCCTGCTGTGTTAATTTCATTTGCAGCCAATTCACGGCACCAAGGTAAGGAAGCATTGGACATCAAGTCCACTACATTTTCTCTCACTTGCATAATGTTTAAGCGTATCGTCCTCTCTCTATTTCTGTCTTTCTCCTGATAAATTCAGAGGAGGCCTTGTGTGACCCTTGCTACTCAACCTTACCACTCTCTCTTTGACTGCACCCCGCTTTTCCTCCCTTTTTTCTTCCACTCACCCTAAGTGGAGGCCCTGGCCAGGTCTAGTCTCCTCCAAACACATCTAATTACCCCAATGCCAAGCATTTCCCATCCATCACATTATCTTTCAGAGTCGAGGTATTAGCGTCCACGTCCCGTCAGCCAATTACCTGCTGCCTTCTGTTAGAGTCACCTGCATTGCAAATGTGACCTTTCCTTAGAGGGCTGATTGCATGTTTCCTAGAGTGTGTGAGGGAACGCAGGGTGTGTGTGTGGAGAAGTGTGTGCGCGTGTGTGTGTGTGTGTGTGTGAATGAGTGTAAGAGAGGGCATACAATCTCTGAAAGGGTGTGTTAAAATAATTAAAATGTGTAACTGTATGTGTGTGTATACATGTAAGTTTTCATACATATTATCAAAGAGCCTGCATGGGCTGCATATGTATGTTATGTTTGTGTTTATGTTTATGAAATGCAGATCGACTGTGTGTGTGTGTGTAACTGGGCTGGGGCAGTGAGCAAACCCTCTCAGACACCCTTCTGAACCCCCCCCCTCACCCTCCCTCATTTGACGGGCTGTCGTGAATGTTAATGTTCTGTGATGGCTGTGGAGCAAATAAGTGTTTCTGACACAGCACAGGCTCCCATTACAGGAGCAGGCCAAGTGAGCTCGCTAGTGCCTTAATGAGCAGGCAGGTCAGTCAGCCGCAGCCACTGTACCAGTCCCACACACTGCTTATGCAGGGACCAACCTGAACAGCCCCCGACCAGACCCAGGGAAAAAAAACAGACTTCTGCTGCAGCCTCCTTATTTAAGTTTAAAGATCTTCTTACTTGTCCATAGCTAGAAGCTGTAAAAGTTTACCTGTTTCAGCAAGCAAAATTTCTAACAGCTTACCAGCTGACATGTCTCTGAGCGATGCCAATTTGTTTTCAGTTTCGAGTAAAAGAAAGAATCGTAAATGTCAAAATTCTTTAATATTCAATGTAAAATGTATCCTAAATCAAATCCATATTTTTTTTCACCTACCGTTATGCATTGTCACTGCAGAGCTGAGTAAAATAAAGTGTGTCTCTCTCTTTTCTGTGGTAATGTGAATGTACAGAATGATTGAATATAATTTAAATCCAGCCAGTCAAAAAATGTTTTGCTGCACATAACACCTCAGATAACTGTTATGACTTCTCCACTATGTAGGCTATACTGTGTTGGGAAGCTTACTTTTAAAATGTAGGCTAGGCTACAGATTACTTGTTACCCCTTTAAAAAGGTTATACGTAATGTAACTATTCTAATGAGCCTACTTCATCAAGTAAATTATCTCATATCATTCAATTACTTTTTTATTACTTTTACAACAAATGTTTTAAATAAAGCTAAATGTTTCCTCAGGTCAGACATGGAGCATTTCAATACTGACATCATTATCACCTCTGGTAAACAAGCTCTACACTGTACAATTATGTTGGAGGCCGTTACTGATTTCTAAAGGAAATTTTGAATTTCAAGCAATGAAAGTCCTTCTTGGCCAATGGCATGGTCACCCGCCATGGACTCAGGTTGCTTCGAGCAACGTGCATTGATTTGATTGGTTAGAGGAGGTGAAAATTCAAACAAGAGAACCAATCAAAAATAATAATAGAAATCACTAGCTTTGTATTTGCATTTTTTTTATTTCCAGCAAGCTAGTTATAGGAAGCTATTTCTTGAATGGAGTTTTCCTATGCAAGGAAGTCAGACAATTGGGCAGTGTCAGTTACCACTAATTTGTTGTTTTGTGTACAACAGAGTAATAACACATGTCTATCTCTACCATTATGACCAACAACATAGACAAACCTAAAGTCTTTACAAAAGAAAGCCCTAAATCATTGTTTATCATAAATCTCATTACTCGCAGTAGTCATATGGAACTGAGATTGAAATCCATGCTTTTTGGTGCTGAGGTAAATTTGAAGTGGGTAAGTGTCACCTGTCAAATAGAGTACAAAAACAGAAATTGGGAATCCCTGCAAAATATTCCACTGAATGGCAAACCAAGAGCCTTGTCCATCGTAAAGTCCCAGTTAGCCTGACAGCCTGTGGACACTGTAAACTCAGTCACAACCAGTCCAGTGCAGCTACAAGCCTGTGAACAAAGAAGCTGTCTTTCCCTTCTCCCTCCGGATTGTCAAGAGAAAGTACAGCTTGTAGGTTGAGTCGAACAGTTATTTCTGAAAAAAAGGCCGAGAGCACATCGCTTGGCTGACTCATCATAATTTGGAGGGAAAATGAATCCCCGTTCTTCCACCTGAGGAGAGGAGAGATACAAAGAAAAGGGTTAAGACAGAGAACCTGGGAAGTGGACATTAGGCTTGATTGAGACGCATGGCAGACGGAGAATCACCTAGCGCGTCAGAGCACATCCTCACAGTTGGCCAGGCTGTCTCTCAAAACTCTCCAAACAGTCTAAAGTCGACCTGTTGGAGTTACTGAGTCGTCACACTACATGTTGTAGCCCAGGAGCAATGGGCCTGCAAAGGTGTCTCTTTTCCTCTCTCTGCGGGACTTGTTAGCGGTGCTATTTTGGAACCTCTCTGCCTTCATTCTTGCTGCTGCAAAACACCTTGAAGTGTACTACATACTTTATTGAATTCAGGTTCTTCCTGAGTGGGAAACTGTTGGATTTTACATTTTTATAAAATTGCAAATCTTTGAATAGCATGAGCAGCACTAGATTTCATGCATGACAAAGACAACACAACAAATACACACTTGTTTTCATTCTCATGGTACAGAACAGTGTTTTTCCCATTTTCAATTTTGAAACAAAAATGTCTGGCCATATTGTTGTGGACGTGCTTCGTAAACTAATGTGCATGCACACCAGCTGGTGATAGGGATACTTTATGTCCACAAAGACATGCAGCAAAGCCGGAGCCACTAAAGGACGGATGCAAGAGGCTTACTGCGAAGGAAATTACATTTTTACAACATCCTATCTTGTGATTGGGCTAAAAGTTATAGTTTACTTACCTAAGCCATATGGCAGATGAGACAGAAGTTTGCTTTCTGAGATACTTTCTTAAAAAATCGCTTTCATACAACTGTTAACATTCTTCATTGAAAACAATGATTTCTACGTTACACTAAGTCAGATGACACAGATACACCGTTTTCAGATAATGGGAGAAACTTTTCCTTATAATGAGACTCAAAAGGTCACAGCAGCACTTAAAGGGAAAAACACCCTTCACATGCAAGCAAGACAGATAAAAGACCACAGATAATTTACTGAGAAACTAATTGGCATACAGTCTAACAAGACACCCCATTGTTAGACATTAAAGCATGGAAAAAATTCAAATGTGAAAAGCGTACAGTTTTTTTTTTTTCAGTTGCTCCGAGGAAAACATCATGACAGTTGGGCTGCAACCCAATCACCTGACAGGAACATTGGATGATTTGGGAAACCCTCAATTATGTTCAGTTTCAAAGTATTTTTTTGTGTAAACATAATTCCAACATTTTTCTATATTCTTGCTTTCTGCAAGTCTGCCCACAGCAACTACCGTATGGTAAAGTTTGGTAAAAGATTTTGGTTGTGACACGGTTCAAACAAAGTGTGGTTGAGTTATAATGCTATTAAGTTAAATGTTAACATTGTTGACATTTTACTTAGTTTATTTAGTTATTTTAAGGCCAACCATGATGATTATCCTAAAATTAACCAAGTGGTTTTGTGTTGCCTAAACTAAGCAAGTGTTTTTTTTTTTGTTTGAATTCACAATGTAAACCGCGTGTTTGCTGTGACTGTAGTTTGACGATATGGGCTACTCAGTGTTAGAAAGTGACACCAAGGGTCCTGACCAAGCGTCAGTAAGTGACGCGTTGACTATCATTTAGAGCTTATTTAGCCCTTAACACACGTCGCTGTTATGACAAATATTTGAGACTGTTGCTCTTGCAAAAATAACAACAGAAAAGCATGATTCTGCACAATCATGCATTTCTGGTAAACAGGCCTTATTTTGTAGCGTATGAATTGGTGGTTTTGTATAATTAAGTTAAGCTGTGCTGATTTTGGTTTCATTTCAGATGTAACCATTTTTTTACAGATGCTCTCTCACACATTTTTGTTCCCGAATTAATTTTAGGAGGAAACATCACCACAATGTGTTTTATGTTTCTATATATGTTGTTTTTTTCTGATTTCTGTACCACACACAACTCGGAAAGAGGCAGTCAGGGTGGATGATGAGCATGTAAAGGTTTAGTTTCTAGGGGCAGACATTGAACAACAAATGAAAAGGGTTGTCGTTGAACATATTCCATAATCCAATCATTATCACGTTTCTTTCAAAAACATTTCTTTCAAAAACGTTTCTTTCAAAACCTATTTGCTGTTGCATTCGAAATATACAAACACAATTTCCCAGAGTGCTGTGAGGCAAGAGTACAAATGTGTGAGTAAAGAAAAGAAGTGCAAATTGTGTAAAAACAAGTTGCTAAGGCTATTGCAACAAATTGTCCATTGCTATGAATTCAAACTCACTGCACAGGTGCACAGTGACAAGTGCACTGTCAACAAAACATCAGGTTGATATGATCCATAGACATTTGTGAATGTTTTAAGTTTGAGTCTAAATTTAAGTTTCTGTCTCTTCTGGAGGTCCCTTAACTTTCTTTTCGAGTGCCCAGCACAATAAAGCTACATCAGATTTCTCCAAAGTGAATTTTTTTCGGAGATTCATTGTACAAAAAAAAGAAAATCCAATACAAGAAACCTTTCATTTCCAGCGAAACCTGAGGGCCTCATTTGTATGTTTTGCTGGATCTACCGAACACAATGGAAAATGGAAGCAAAGGTCAGTGTTAAGTCCCCCCCCTGGCTTTTGTTCTTTAAAACAACAATATTGTATTGATCTGTCCTGAATGATAAACACAAATGTGTTGGTAAAACACAGTCTCTTTTGACCTTTAGCAATTACTTCTACATGGCTTTAGCAGGACTCCAGATTCATATATAAAAAAAACAATGTCAACGCATTTTCTTTTCTTTTTTTCTTCTTGTTGTTGTGTGTAACTATACCTATATCTTCATCAACTACAGCTGGCTTACATAACAACATATTTTAGTTAAATTTCCCAGATGCTGCTCTTTACAATGTAATCACAGTAAACAAAGTATGATTAGGAGATACTATGACATTGCTATAGTAGACTTACACCTGGTCCACAAGTAACTCTTAGGGCAACAGGATTTGACTCAGCAGTATTGCTTCATCCATATGGGAACACCTTATCCCAAAAAAAAAATGTTTTGACCTTTGATTATATTACATACTGTATCTGTGGGTGTGACACCCAACCACATGTTCATCAAATCCCCCAATGAGACTGTACACTTCACGAAACATCAAATGTTGGGTCTTTGTTTCCTCCATTAAATTGAGTCAAGCTGCCTGAATATCCTCAGAATTTGGCATGCGTGTGCAGAAAGGCTACAGTGTAGAGGACGCACATCCCCAACAACTTCTTGCTGGTTCAAAGAATCAAACTAAGACAAGAATCAAACTAAAGATCCACACTGTATTATAAGCTTGCATCAAATGTTGTTTTTTATGCAATGTTTTGATATAACAGAGATCTTCGACAGGCATTATCAAATCCTGATGAAGATTTTTGTAATGTCAGATAACTCATGAACTTGGAGTAACCTCGGATTGTACTAGGCTAAATAAAAGAAAAAATAAATCCAAATTCAGCCTCATAATAACCAGACAGCGAAAATCTTAGATGCCTTATAGAACCTCAGCTATCTGCTGGTGAAGTTAACTTGAGTGTGTTGTGGCGACCCATGATTAGACCCTCCTGGCCTTTCCTCTGAATTTAAGAGGGTGTAAGATTACACTCCTGGACCTTTTTTGGGTACTACAACCGCTAGTAAGTATAGTAAGGTGACCAAGTAAGCCTAACTGAGAAACAAATCTCACTGGACAAGTTTGTGAGTGCTTTTAGAAGCTATTAAGAACATGATTAGAATATCATATTTTGTTTTCATCCATTAAAGTAGAAGTTTATGTGAAAAACTTTTTGTATTTTTCTATCTAACGCACATACACACAAAGTCCAGTCAGACTGAGACGGGTGAGATGGTGAAAAGCGATGCCCCTCAGGCTAAAACCTCTTGACCTGTGGAACGACTGCAGGGAGGCGATGATAGAGGCCTGATAGAGGCCAGTCACTGGGGCCCAAAAGGCACATCCTGGACATATCTTTTTGTCAGCTGGGCTCTGAACACAGCTACAATACACACACACACACACACACACACACATACATACGTGCCATATCTCCATGCAGTTGGAGGAAGAATAAGAGGAGGCACTTCAGATTTTAAAGTAGAGGGCTAAATATTCCACACCTCATCCTGACAGCTGTAGAGAGGCGTCCTTGTAATGGTAACGGAGCCACAAAATCCAAATTTGCACTTCACTGTTTGTGAAGTGCTCTATAAACTCCTCTTTACTCTGCGTATTATTCTGTGTTCTATCAATATATTAATTTGCTTAGATCAGCCATGCCAAGCATTCACATGAACTGACATTTAGATGTAATTTAATCCTTAGAGGAAAAAAAAAAAAAGTTTTTAAAATGATATGATTACACACCTACAGGCTGTTTTCTTTATGTAGTTGTGGATTTATATTTTCTAATAAACAATGTGCTGTATTTTAATTGGAATGAAAGGCCATTCCATTGATTCTTGATAGAGGCGTTAAGGCCAGCATTGTGCCTTCTAGTTGCATGTGTGTGTGTGTGTGTGTGTGTGTGTGTGTGTGTGTGTGGTCTCTCTACTGCTCTTTGTGTGAGGTCATGCTTCATATTTTCATTTAAGCTTTGATCACATTACTGCTATTCTCACCATATTAATGTTAGTCAATGAATAGATTAAATATTCAATTAAGCCTGCTGCGTCTGTGTGGCAAGTGTTTGAATGTGATTCTATGTCTGCATGCGTGTTGATGTGTAATGATGTGTAAATATATTTATGGCTCAGGGTCACAGTGGTATTAACCTGACCCAGACTCTCTCTCTCTCTCTCTCTCTCTGGGGAAGCTCTCTGCTGCTGATTGTTCTGTGTTTCAGTCAGCGTTTGTGGGCCCTCTACTATAAACAGAGCTTGAGTGTTTGACAGGATGCTTGTTTAAAGAGAAGGAAATGAGTTAAGGAAGTGCTCCATAACTTTCAGAATATCATTTGAACCACGTGGGGAAAAAAACAAACGTATCTTGAGACAATCATGTAGCACATCACTGGGGGGAAATTTTTTTTTTTCAGAACGTGAGAGAAAGCTTTTCCATGAATCCCTTGACTCAACTACCTCACAGGAGGAGAACATACTGCGTTCACTTACGTGCTGCTTTTAGCAAGTGGGGAAGGTATTCAGTTAAAAGTCCTATCAGTCAGGCATATGCCAAAGGCCTACATCTTATTCAAGTTTTAAACCTCTAATTGGTAACGTTTAAAAGGCGTTTAAGTGCGCCCTTTCTTCTCCCTTTTCTCATTTCCCATTTAATGTGTTGTGTCAAAGTCTATTACCTCAGTTGGACGTTTCTGTCCCTTAAGTTGAAAAAAGGGAAAAGGGGAGGGGGGTGAGGAAGAGAGAGAGAGAGTGAGAAAGAGAGAGCGAGGTAGAGGGGGGTTGAAAAAAAAGAGAAGCCATCAGCTGAGGTTTGCCAGGTCGATAAAGCTTTTAGATTTGGAGATGTTTTCATGGGGAGCCCATTTCCTGCGGCTAAGAGTTGTTAATGGAGCTTAAGGAATTATCTTATGACTCCCGGTTCGAGAGCAGTTTATTTCAGCCCAGACCGTGCTCCTGTGTCGGAGTGGCTGACTATGCTGCTGTCAAACCCGCTTAATGAAAAGTAACGCGTCGCTGATTACAGTTTTATTTGGTCTCTATGTAAAAAGCCCCTGTTAATTTACCATATCGCTCCCTCTGTGTGTTCGTATTTGCCACGGCTGAATGATTTAGTTATAGCTGGCTTCGTCTCTCTCTCTCTCTCTCTCTCTCTCTCTCTCTCTCTCTCTCTCTCTCGCTCTCTCTCTCTCTCTCGCTCTGCTTCTACACACTACTTCTCTCTCCCTGGCTCTACCCCCCGCACCCCCCCCTCTCACTTGGTCTTACGTCGTGTCTCTTTCTCTCTAATACAAAGCCACTTGGTTTGGAGGTCTAATAAAATCAGTCCTCGTGCTAAATTAATTAAATGTCGAGGCTTTATTGTTTTATCTGTGCGGCCTTTAACTTTGGCCTATTTCTCTACCGGTAGCTATGAAAAATGAAACACAATTTTGCATGTAGGCGAATAAACATGCATACATTAAAAGGGGAATGAGAATAAAAATATCCCTATAGAAATAAGTACCTATTCACCATGCATGCACCTGTCAGATATCTATTCTCTTTACATTTATGACTTTGCTCCAATGTATTTTTGCAGTCATGTCAACTTTGCTTTAGAAATGCTGCAGGCGGGATTTTCCGAGGTAAGAAAGCAAAGAAAAACATACATCTTGACTCTGATTTATAGAAAAGCCCTGTTGTCCACTATAGCACTTTCTTCCAAGGGGGGGGGGGGGGGAGTGTTTCCCATTAAAATTCATCACTGAAGTCCCCCCTCCCTTCCTCCCTTTCCCCCTCTCTCGCAGGACAGACAGAGTCCCTCGAGAGCTCCACTTTCGCCATTACTGTCAAGTACCCTTGACTCCTTTCTTTTTGCCCTTTTATCTACAACAACTAATTCGAGTTCCTTTGCCCTTTTCACTTTTAGATGATGTGAGGGCCTCCCTCGTAAAGCCCTTTCACTTTTCAGAGGAGGAATCAGCATTCAGGCTGTTTTCTGCAGGCCCCCGTCTCTAGGAAATTGAGGGGTTAGTGTCAAAACGAAAACTCGTCACTTCAAATTATTTCGCAGGCCTTCCGTTTTGAACCCATTAATGGACGTATGGGGAATAACTTACCCTTTTGACAGCTGCATCATGGACGCTGTTGAGATGTTTCGATAATATTATCAGAAAGCAGAGAGGGAAATCAATGGCCTGACATGAAATATGACTGTGAACATCCCAATTACAGCCTGTTTAGAGAGAATTAATGAGGCAGATCTTAGATGCTGATATTGTTCTGTCTTGAGGGTTGAGCTGCCTCATTTTCTCGCTGTCTCTAAACGAGAGTGGATGTTTTTTCTAAAAAAATAAAAAAACCACATGGTGGAAGATGTGCGATTGTGCCTGTTGTAATGGGTTAAGAATGAATTGAACTGATAGAACTGCTTTATTTAACAGCAGACTGTGTTTAAAAAAGTCATCTGAGCTCAGCCGTGCAGTAGGCCCAATGTAATCATTGGACGTATAGTTTTACAGGAAACAAATAACATGCAATAAACAGACCAAGGAAGCATAGCAAGGCCCAGGGAGGATTTGAGTCCCCTGTATTCCAGCACCATGGACAGCGACTCAACCAAGCGCTCCTCAGAAACTGACTGATTTTATTTTCAGTGAACAAAGTTGAGACGCTCTCTTCCACTTCCTACGAGAGCTGTGCATTTGTGAGACTTTTTTTTTTTTTTTAGTAGTGATACTCAACTGCTGAGACCTAAATTATATTCAATTACATTTGCATGCGCATAAAGAAAAAAGAAAAATAAACATTATGTAAACTTTAGGCCTATTTTTTTCCCCAAGATGTAAACTTTTAGTTATACATTTCGATAAGTCCTGTGCGTGCGTTAAATCAAATAAGCCAAACCGATCCGGATATTTCACTCGTGTAACGCCAATGTAACAGTTTATAGTAACATTGCTTTTAAAAACGAATAAAAAAAATAGGGAATTATGACGACGAAATAGGCTTTTCCATCTGACTTTCAGTCAGTCACAAAGAGTCTGTCTTTTGGCAAGTAAAGGGTCATTTGGTTTTGTTAGGAGCAGAAAAGTTTGTTGATCGTTTTTGGGAAACTCATGGCACTGTCTTTGGAGGAGTCTTGGTGCTGCTGCAAGGCCGCCGTGCTCCTCTCAGCCTCCAGAATGGCGCCTTTGGTGTTCGTGCTCCAAGAGACGGTGGTGTTGGTCAGAGCCTGGCTCAAAGTGCTGTGCCTGAACAAGGGGTCGTGAAAAACTCCGTCCACCCAGTTTCTCAGGGTCGTGACCGGCGAGTCCTGCCTGTTGTCCATGCCGGTCACGGGTGAGGTAGCGGCGGGGGATGGGGTGAGAGAGGAGGGCGGTGGCTGGCACCTCAGCATACAGGACGGGTACTCAGTCTGGTTCAGGGACGTCGCAGTTTGTGCCAAAGACCAAATCCGAGGCTTGCCGTCTAATAGCTGGTGCCCTTGCTGCTGCTGCTGTTGGTTATAACACGCTTTTGCCTGCTGTCTGTTGTCCGCCTGGAAATCCTCCGGGTTCGTTTTGAGACAACTTTTGCTCAAGTCCTGCTCCCCTCCCAGAGAAACAGGGATGGAGATTTTTAGAGATGCGTCCTTGATGAGGTGCTCGGTGGGGCAGTCGCCCGTCGTTGTCATGTGTGTGTTCATGTGGTATCGGTGCTTCAGCTCACACTCCGAGTTCTCAGACTCTAGCGTGTCGAAATCGTCCAAATCGCTCAACTGGAGGTCCTTATCAGGTCGACTTCTGGTCTCTGGGAAAAAAAGAGAAGAGATATGGAGTCGTGCGATATGGCATCACATATAATGGCATCCTGAACAGTCACTCTCCAATCAAGTATCGGACTTCAATCACAACCGTGAAAATGCAGTTGTTCAACTTTAGTTAAGGAATTAATGTTTACAGCCTGATAGTGGTAAACAAATTAAATCAGTTTAATCACGAACCAGGTTTCACCCGACATACTGTATATAATTTAGGTGCAGTCTGACGCACTTTAATTATTTTTATTTTTTTATTTTTTTTCAAGCATTATGAAGTCATAACGAGCTGCAAAAAGCAACACAACCTTGTCATTAAAAAGGCACCTGAGCTTGGTAAAAGTGATTTGACCCGCCACCATATCCCTTTAGAAAACTGACTGAGGCCTGTCTTATGGTATTACAAAAGTTTGTTTGTATGTAGCATCCCTGTACACAAAACTGCCAATGCTGTTTAATTTAATACAAATACATAGAGTGGTTTAAGCACAGTACATATTATAAGAATAAAATGTTTGACAATACAAATTGCAAAGCCTCATTGTCTTTCATTTCTTATTGAGTAGGATACAATTTTAACGATAATAACGATATGACAAAATAACACAGGGTTGCATTACACTGATTAATACATTTCATCATAATATTTTTCTTATTGAAATAAACAAAATAAAGATGTGAGTTTGGTAACATCATCCCAGCTTAGTGTGTTAACAGTGGTAACAGTGAACTTTACGTAGTAGTTTGATCATGGTTCTTGTTCTTCGGTACTTACTGTTGATTCATCCGTATGCCTCCAAAAGAGATAAGATAAGAAACAGTTGCTAAAAAAGTCTATTGACACATGCTTTTATTTCAAGCTGTATTCAAAAATAGGACTTCTGTCAAGAATGTTGTCAAAAGTCCCCCTTCATGATACCAATCGCTTCAACAACACAATGCATTTTCAAGAGATGTCAAGAATACATTATTGTCTAAACATGCTTTTGAGACAAAAGCCACCTGATATACTGCCAAACAATTGAAAATAAGGTGTTGTAGTTTTTCTTAATTTCTGCAGAGCAATAAGACACAATTGACTTTACCATCCTCATTGTTCTCGCTTTTTATCTGCTCCTCCTGAGACCCATCTTCATCCTCGTCATATCTCTTCTCCTCTGAGCCCTTGTTTCGGGGCGGCCATGTCATCTTGTTCTCCTTCTTGAGCCTCCTCCTGGCGTTGGCGAACCAGGTGGAGACCTGCGTCAGGGTCATCTTAGTAATGATGGCGAGCATGATCTTTTCTCCTTTAGTCGGGTACGGGTTCTTCCTGTGTTCCTGCAGCCAGGCCTTCAGCGTGCTGGTCGTCTCCCGTGTGGCGTTCTTCCGCCTTGTTCCCCCATCCATGGAACCATATCTGTTAATGAGGGGAACACAACCACAATGGTAATGAGAGGGTAAATAGATGATGTGATGCTCGTCGCATTACAATTTCTAATGTGTTGCCCTGGCAGTTTCTTTTCTGAAAACCATGACAGAGCCATCTGCTTTTTGGAATCTTGAAATTATGCAAATCGTACTTAATAAGCTTGACAGTCCTACTCATAAACCTATGTGCCACTATGACTATGTCATGGTCGGAAAATTAAAAGTAGACGTAATAAAAATGTGTCACTTAAGAGATTTCGAAAATTAGGGGCAGGTAAGGAGTAAACCACTCCCTTCAAGCACACCATAGAGTATGTATTATACATCCATTCGGGAACTTTAAAACTAACATTGTAAGTACATGTTTTATATAATTGTACATGTGCATTAAAGGACAATGTGCAGTATGCAGTATATAGTGCAAATACTGTACAGTAAATTTCCTGAAACCCATTCTAACCATTCTAATGCAGCATACCACTCCTTCTCCTCCCACAAATATCAACAATAGACCTGCATTTAAAATGCACAGTGTTGATTTTCAGTCAGCAGTGAGCTGTAAAAGTCCTCTCAGGGGAGGCTTTTATGAGGCCTTTATTGCTCCGTATAGCTTAGTGCAGGTCAAGCACTGCTAAGGGAACCAAGAGGAGAGGAGCGCTGCACCTTTCCATACCCCGAGTTGTTTCCTCGCAGATAAAATAGACTGTAAAATTGCTTTATTGAGTGTAATGATGAGCCCTTAGGTAAAAGGCGGGCGCAGACAGAGTGGTACCGCTGTAGGCTTGCTTGTTTTATCGAGTGCCACTCATTTTGTTTTGCCTTAGACTTTTAGGCCTTTTGCCGCATGTGCACTCATTAGCACGGCTGCTGACATCTTTTGCACTTCATACAGAATTCAGAGTTATTGCTATAAAGCTAATCAATATGACACTTTGCTGATCAATTAACACACAAAGAAAGAGCGTTTTCTTGGATGACACCACACATGTCTCTCAGTGCTGGGATTTTTAAAGTTGCTGAATCTATTCAAATAGCCTGCTGATCACAGGCATAGTTATCTTTCAATCCCTACATTTTCACCACATCGCGGGACTTAATTTGGATGTCATGTGATTGTTGCGAAGACCTTTTCTAACATGGCAGGCATGCTCTTCACTACGCTGAAGAGACCTTGTGTCTTTTCTGAAAGGGGCATGAGTCTTGTGAAGCACATCCCCCCCATCAGGAAAGAAATATGTCATGAGATGAAGGTGATGACCCAGTGTTGCTAGACGTGATGAGAATGGCCTTGACCTCTCAGGGATGATTGATTTAATGCTGGGAAAACTCACCCGACACTAGTGCACAATACTTTGAGAGTTACCCACATTTTTGATCTCCCTGTTTTGGCAGTTGACATAAGCCTTCGAGCCTGACAGTGGGCTTAGAGGCAGAGCTCAAGATGAGCTCTTATGTCACTCTAACTGGACATTTTATTAAATTACACTTGGGTTTAAAGTTTAATTAAAGTGGTCTGATGTTTGCATTGATACTCAAGCTTCTTACATTATGTAATATAAACAAAAGTCACATTATAACAGAGACACCATACCTGTCATACTGGTACTGTCCCAAGGAAGGATCATACGGATAATAGGCTGTTGCCTGGGTTATTCCCGCATGCGCAGAAGCTGTGGGATCTTTAGTATCGAATGTGCCCTGAAATCATACACAAAGACAAGAGTTTAAAGATGATGCAAATAGGAAATCAATTATGTTACATTAAATGAATCAACATGGTGCTGACAAACAGATAGATTTGTACTGGCTGTATTTAAAAGTTGTTTGGTAATGTAATTCATAAGGGCTACTGAAGAGTGAAGTGAATCAGGATTTTGAAATATCCGCCTGCAAAATTAAATATGGACAAACCAGACTGACTATATTCAAATGATAAATAGTCCATAGGATGCAATACTCTTCAAACTAAGTTTAAAAAAAATAAACCTTCAGAAAAACAATAGGAAACAGTAGGTGTATTAGCTTGTTCAGTGCTGGGGTCTGGCCAAATAAATCCAGGCAGGTTCCTGGCAAAATAAGGACTAGTTTAATTATTATCATCAGTTAAAAAAGCATATAGCTATTCGGAATATTCTTCTCACCTCATTACCAAAAATAGGAGCACTTAATGTATTGCAACACTACTTGAACAAACAATACTCTTGGACTATAGGCCCATGGGATCTGTTGAAAACGTTGAGAATTCGTTTTTTAATAAAATGTTGATATATATATATACTTGTATGTATATATATATATATATATATATATATATATATATATATATAT